>NW_011494877.1:444887-456006 GCF_000754665.1 Bison bison bison | reverse complement strand
GATTGGGGGCAGGAGGAAAAGGGAATGGCAGAGGATGAGATGGCTGGATGGCATCACCGACTCGATGGACGTGAGTTTGAGTCAACTCCGGGAGTCGGTGATGGATAGGGAAGCCTGGCATGCTGAGATTCATGGGGTCGCAAAGAGTCGGACACGATTGAGCAACTGAACTGAACTGAAGTGTTGGTTTGTATATTTTTAAGGGTATGTGATATTTTTAATAATGAAAAGATATATAAAAGAGAAATACATTTGATATTCTCTTTTATATATTAATATTGTAAAATTATTTTTACAATAATTAAATTCATATATACAACTGATGGAGAAGGAAATGGCAACTCATTCCAGTGCTCTTGCCTGGAAAATGCCATGAATGGAGGAGCCTGGCAGGCTACAGTCCATGGGATGGCAATGAGTCGGACATGACTGAGCAACTTCATGCATGCACACATACAACTGAAATAAAAATTTCATGGAATAATATAGCAAATATTTTATTTTATTTTATTATTATGTTTATGAATAACAAAAGAACTTAGGATTTCCATATAGCAACTGGAAATTCTGAGTTGAGATCAGAAATGACTCATCTCTCTACAGCAGCATTTTAAAAAATTGTATATTGTGTTAATTTCTGTTGTATAGCCAAGCAATTCAGTTATACATGTATATGTTCCTTTTCAAAGTCTTTTTATTGTGATTTATTACAAGATATTGAATATGGTTCTCAGTGCTACACAGTAGGACCTTGTTTATCCATCCTATATATAATAGTTTGTACCTACTAATCCCAAATTCTCAATCTTTCCCTCTCTCATCTCCCATGTCCCTGGCAACCACATGTCTTTTCTCTATATCTGTGAATCTGTTTCTTTCTGCAGATATGTTCATTTGTCTCATATTTAGAATTCTGTATGTAAGTGATATCATGTAGTATTTGTCTTTCTCTTTCTGACTTACTTTATTTAATATGATAATCTCTAGGTCCATCCAAGTTGCTACAAATGGCATTTTAAAATTTTTCATGGCTGTGTTTAAATATACACTGTATGTTTATTCATTCATCAGCTGATGGACATTTAGATTATCTTTATGTCCTTGGCTATTGAAAAATGGTGCTCACAGCAGCATTTTAGGTTGGAGAATTAATTCTTTTTTTTTGAAGGATTATCCTGTACATTGCAAGACATTTACCACTATTGCTGGCTTTTGCCAACTAGATGCCAATAGCACCACCCACTTCCTCCATCTGTTACCACCTCAAAGCCAGAATCGCCCCAGTTGAGAACCACTGCCCTGTTGCTGCTGCTGCTGCTGCTGCTGCTAAGTCGCTTCAGTCATGTCCGACTCTGTGGGACCCCATAGACGGCAGCCAACCAGATGTCCCTGGGATTCTCCAGGGAAGAACACTGGAGTGGGTTGCCATTTCCTTCTCCAATGCATGAAAGTGAAAAGTGAAAGTCAAGTCGCTCAGTCATGTCTGACTCTTTGCGACCCCATGGACTGGAGCCTACCAGGCTCCTCCGCCCATGGGATTTTCCCGGCAAGAGTACTGGAGTGGGGTGCCCCTGCCTTCTCTGGAACCACTGCCCTAGAGGGTCTTTAACTTTCTAAAGTTGCCATGTCTTCATAAGGAGTTCTTAAGTTAGCATTTATCAAACATGAGTGTCACCTGGATATTCTGCTTGAGAAGTAGGCTGGGAATCTGCCTTATTAACGAGGATTCTGGGTGATTCTGAAGCAGTGTTCTAAAAATGAGAAATATTGCCCTAGGATAACAGCAGTCTTGAATCAAAACCCCTTTGGAGCTATCAGAATGCTCCTGATACATTAGTTTTCAAAGGACAGGTCAATGCATTAGAAAATGGAGTAAATCTAGTCTAGACATTCATGAAATCCCAGCAGGAGAGTCTTTGCTTCGTGTCATACTCTGTGACATGTTTGGAGATGAGAAGGGAAGTGCTGCAGAAACTGAGTCTGACTTTTCTGCATCCCTGGTTTTCCTGAAGCTTACACTGAAGAAGGAGCATGTATCCCCAGTAAAGACACTGCCTGGCGGTGCCAATTACTTCATGCCTGATAGAGAATGCCTCCTCATACTTTGGATTTTCTTTCATCCCAGTTAATTGTTCTTCCTAAATTGAATGATCTATTTTTGGAACTAAAAGAGATGCAGTGTAGAGAGAAAGGAACCGACAAAGCCTAAGGCAGAGAAGGAAGGTAGTCAGAGGCAAGGCAGAAAAGAGAGGGGGCTTCTGTCTGACTTCATCTTCCTTATAGCCAGCACAAAAGGAGAAGAGGAAGGGCATACTCTTTTCCTGGGAGCAGAGGGATGAGACATCAGGGGCCGGAGATTTTGCTTTAAAAATGAGGAATGCATGAAATTAAAAAAAACATAAAATTGTAGGAACAGCTGTATGACCTGGAGGCCTAGGTCTTAAAAGCCATTGGGTTTTACCTTAAAACTCTATAGTGGCTGAACATGTTCATATCATCAAATCGGAAAATGAAAATCCTGCTCCTTTACTCTATTTCTTAATGTACCTATTTTAAAAAGCACCATGGCCTTAGATCTGAAAATGTCTCATGGATGTGATTCCAAGGCAGGTCTCCTGATACATCTAGGACACACCCATGTCTGATGAGCTATAGGTGCACACAGATGTGTTTGTTTCTAACAAACTCAGAACTGTAAATAACATCCACTCTCAGTCAGGTCCATTAGGTATCATCAAAAACGCATTTGAAAAAAGTCAGCAAATATTGCACCTAACAATCAGTGTGGACATCAGCTTCTTCCATTCGGCTGCTTCTGTAAGCAGTGCTTTTGTTAACTTCAGTAGTTCTTCTGATCCTCCTTCCAACTGAACATTGTGCTCAATCCTTTGGAACATGCCTCTGCTAGCCACTTCTAATGCTTCTCTTCTCTAGGCGTGTTGACTGCAGTTACACTTTGAAAGGACACTTGTATGCTTTTAAATGTTTAGCAAAACTACAAAGCAGAACACACATTATTTTCTTCAAAACACATGAACATTATGTCCTGCAAAAGAGACTCCTCCAAAGACAGCTCGACTTTACATGAGAAAAGCAGAGACCTTTCAAACTCCCATATGTTTGTGACATTCTTTTCACCCCTCAGTGGAGATTTTAACCATATCTCTAGTTCACTCCTGTAAAGATTGAACTCAACAAGGGGAGAGACTGCAAACCACAGGTAACACTTGCTTTTCACTGCCATGAGGTGTCAGGAGAGGAGTTCCTGCAAGGCTGCCCGTGGCATTCATTTTTCCCATTCCCCTGCCAGTTTAGTCTTAGCCTTCAATGGATGGGATACTCTTATTTTTCTATGTGGCTGAGCATTTGATTTTCATCCACTTTAAGTCGGAGACTCTAATATCAAGATGGTGGAAAATGGAGCATGGGGAAAGAGAAAGGAAAGATTCTGGGAACCATAAGATTCAACCCATCATGCCCTGCAGATGTTTCTATGCCAGGCTCTAAGACAAAAGTGATAGGACTAAAAGACCATTCCCTCCTTGCATATGTAAACGTACAGGTTGATTAAGCAAACCTCTGCTTGATTCTAGAGAAAACTGAAAGTGAAAGTGTTAGTCGCTCATTCGTGTCGGATTCTTTTTGACCCCAAGGACTGTAGCCTGCCAGGCCTGTCTATCCATGGAATTCTCTAGGCAAGAATACTGGAGGGGTTAGCCATTCCCTTCTCCAGGGAATTTTCCTGACCCAGGGACTGAACATAGGTCTCCCAGCTTGCAGGCAGATTCTTTACCATCTGAGCCACCAAGGAAGCACTAGAGAGTTTCTACTAAACTGAAACTTGAGTAAATAAACAGAGATATGTTCTATAATGATCATGTATCATGCCTGCATTCAAATTTTAGCTCCACCTGAATTTGTGCAAACTTGGGAAAACTTTATTGACCCTGAGCTGATGACTGAACTTCTTTATGTAAGTTAACTCATCTGTAAAATCGAAATAACATTAGTACATGTCACTAGGGCTATTGTGAGGATGAAATGTGTGGTTGGATATAAAAATACTTAGAATGATTCCTATCTATAATTATGAAAAATAGAAATGGTTATGATTATTGTTGATATTAGTATAAGTATTATTTCTTTTATATATTCAAAATCAATGACAATATTGTGATAGACTGGAC
Organism: Bison bison bison; assembly: GCF_000754665.1. Lineage (NCBI taxonomy): Eukaryota > Metazoa > Chordata > Mammalia > Artiodactyla > Bovidae > Bison > Bison bison. The sequence goes on along the minus strand of NW_011494877.1, from coordinate 451,819 downwards.
TGTAACCAATTTCAGAGAGAAATAGCAATAGTCAGGGACAGATGTTGCCCCTGTGATAGGTATTGAGTCACTTTGAGTCACTTTGTCAGGTGACTTCAGCTTGCAGCAGCTTGAAACAGAGCTTGGGTTCCCAGCCAGAGACTGAGCTGGGTTGCAGCAGTGAAAGCACAAGATAGTCTAGCCACTAGACTGGTCGTCAGCGATGAGAGCTCTGGGCCTTCAGCTTTGCAGAAAAGAATTTCCACAAAGATGGAAAGTAGTGAAGCAAGTAGAATGTTTATTAAGAGGAAAAAAAGAGTATAGTACATGTGGATAGACATACAGGCAGACTCAGAGAGTCCCTGAATCTTGCCCCTCGTGGCAGTTTGAATTACTTTTATGGGGCATTTCTTCCAGGTTTCCTTTGGTCAAATATTTTGACTTTCCTGGTTAACAGTCCATATTTGGTGTACTTCAGGATCCTTTCCGGAGAAGGCAATGGCAACCCACTCTAGTACTCTTGCCTGGAAAATCCCATGGACGAAAGAGCCTGGTAGGCTGCAGTCCATGTGGGCTCTAAGAGTTGGACACAACTGAGCGACTTGACTTTCACTTTTCACTTTCATGCATTAGAGAAGGAAATGGCAACCCACTCCAGTGTTCTTGCCTGGAGAATCCCAGGGATGGCGGGGCCTGGTGGGCTGCTGTCTATGGGGTAGCACAGAGTCGGACATGACTGAAGTGACTTAGCAGCAGCAGCAGCAGGATCCTTTCATGTGTGAGTATGCATCTCTTAGCCAAGATGGGATTTTCCCAAAGAGGCCTGTGGGTAGCCTGGCATTAGCTAGCATCACTCTCATTTGACCTTCAAGGAGCCTTTTTGTGAATGTTTGGTGGGTGAGGTCTCCTGACTTCAACAATGAGAAATATATGGTCTCAGCAGGGCCCAGCCTCTTCCCTTAATTGTCCTGCTATTCTTGTCTTGGAGTTTTGGTCCTTAGGGAATGAGTTTCCAATTGCTTTACCGTGGGAGACCCATCTTACTCCTGCCTCAAAAATCATTCCAGAATCTCTCTGAATTTTATATTTGCAGAATAATCCTAGGAGAGTGGTTAAAAAGAGTATGCATCTGGTTTAAAATTTTTTTTCTAGAGTTGCCCTTTTACATTCCATTTTGAGTTTATTCTTTCTGAAGAGTCTTGTAAGAAAGAGTCAAGGGCATTTCCTGTTATTTGAATATGGTTCAGGTGGAATGGGATCATTATTCATTTCTATCACTATGTTTTTGGCCCAGGACTTCAGTGGTATTTTTGACTCTTAGGTTGTCAGATCGACCATTAATGGAAGAATCCACTTCATCTTGTTCTTCTGGGTCCAAAGGTGGGTGCAGTAGTTGTATTTCTGCAATTTTCATGCTATTTTTATTTTAGATGTAGGAAACATTTACACTGAAACTATCTTTTTTTTTTTTAATTTAATTTTATTCTTAAACTTTACAATATTGTATTAGTTTTGCCAAACATCGAAATGAATCCGCCACAGGTTGTGGCCTATCTTCCCCTCAAAATCTGGCCTAGGAGACTTAATGGATTATTCTCTATGAGTGGGCATAAAAGTAAAAAGATGGTCTTAATTTACTGAAAACTTATTTATTCACTGAATATTTATTGAGCAGCCACTATGTGTGTAAGTTATTGCACTTGTTATTGAGAATTCAATGTTGAACAAGACAGACCCAGTATCTGCTTTCATAAGAATATTCTGGTGTAAAAGGCAGATGCTAAACAAATAATTCTATGTTAACTTGTTTGATTACAATTGTGAAAAGTATAGAGCAGATAGAGGTTGTTCCGTGAATATGTCATTAAGATGCGAGGTCTAAAGGGTCAAAGAGGAAGAGGAAGTATTAATGAGTTGAGATTTGAAGGATGAATAAGAGTTTCTTAGATGAAGGAGACGAGAAAAAAGACTATCCTAGGCAGAAGGAATAGCATGTGCCTGAGCCCTGAACACAGTAAGAATATGGAATATTTAATGAAGTGTAGAGAGAAGCGGAGACGGATGTGAGACAGGAAAGAGAAGTCGCTCAGCCGTGTCCAACTCTTTGCGACCCCATGGACTGTCACCTACCAGGCTCCTCCCTCCATGGGATTCTCCAGGCAAGAGTACTGGAGTGGGTTGCCAATCCTTCTCCAGTGAGACAAAGAAAAGAAAAGCAAAACCAGCCCAGGTAAGAACTCGAGGCCATGTTGAGGAGTTTCATCTTTATCCAAGAACAATGGGAAATCATCAGAGAGAGTGACATAACCAGAATTATGTTTTTAAAAGTTACTATGGGGAGTTCTGTGGTGGTCCGGTAGGTAAGACTCTGCACTAGAAATGCAAGGGGTCTGGGGTTCAATCCCAGGGAGTCTGGGTTCAGTTCCCTAGGTCAGGGAACTAGATCCCACATGCCACAAATAAGACCCAGCACAGCCAAACAAATAAATGAAAACAAACAAACACAAATCTACCATGTGGAAGAGAGAGTTTGGATATAGTGGAAGCATTTAGTAGACTGTTAGTTTGAAGGAATTTAGAAAAGTGGTGATGGCAAAGTGGGCATGGGTAGATGTGAACAGAATTGAGAAATATTTGGGTGGTGCTACTGAATGGCACCCCACTCCAGTACTCTTGCCTGGAAAATCCCATGGACAGAGGAGCCTGGTAGGCTGCAGTCCATGGGGTCGCTAAGAGTCAAACACGACTGACTTCACTTTCACTTTTCACTTTCATGCATTGGAGAAGGAAATGGCAACCTGCTCCAGTGTTCTTGCCTGGAGAATCCCAGGGACGGTGGAGCCTGATGGGCTGCTGTCTATGGGGTCGCACAGAGTCGGACACGACTGAAGCGACTTAGCAGCAGCAGCAGCGACTGAAAAAATATTAGTGGTAAAAATAAAGAAGGGGGAGATTGTAAGCCTAACTATGAAGTGGACTTCTGGTGGCAGTATTCACAAAAATAGAGTTCACAGCAAGAGAACCAAGTTGTATGAATTAGGGACAGTGTGCCTTCAGTTTTGAAATATTACATTTATGAAGCTTTAGCAGTGGTGCTTTGTAAAGTTTAACAACTGGATCTCCAAAAAGGAGAAAAGAAATAGATATGTAGCATTGGGTAATTTCTGTACTGTAAATGCTCTCATCATTTGGTTGGTAGGTGTCAGCCTACCAACACTGTGACACTGGCCATGGTGTTGTGAAGTGCTTCCAGTGAGGGAAATGTAGAGAACTGGCTGGATATCTAAGTCCTGGGCTTGAAGGAGCCTGGGCTCATCAGTGTTTAATGAGAACTACCTGGGTGAGACTCTGTGAGAGCATACTGAGTGAGGAGAGGACTGAGATCTGACAAACCCAAATCTCAGCGTGCGTGAGGGGGACCAGAGAGAAAGAAGGATCTGCAGAGGGCACATCATTCCACGAGGCCATGAAAAACTCTTTTGGGAGAGGTGATTTGGTAAACAGAGTTAAATGCTACTGATAAATCACATAAGATAGTGTCTGGACATTTTCCACTGGACTTGATGACAGAAGTCATTAGTGACCCTTTTGAGAGCAATTTCCATAGGGTGATGAGGACAGAAGTCACACCAGAGTGGTTTGCAAACACGTTTGAGAAGATGGAGACAGTGAGTGTAGAGAACTCTCTTGAGGTGCTTGACTGTGGAAGGGCAGCAAGAGGTGCAGCTCGAGGGCCTGTGGTAGGAAGTTGGTTCAGGGTGTGCTCTTTCTGCTTTTGTGTTTTAACTAAGATATACATTAGAGTATGGTAAAAGCTGATGTCAAGAATTCAACACAGAGAGGGAGGTTGCTAAAACATGAAATGGCTAACTTTGTGCAAAATTCCCTCTTCTTTTATTAGCTTGGACACTTCAGACTATGCTCTTCTCGTCTCTATGCCTTTCCATATGTTACTTATCTTTCTCCAAAAATATCTTCATTTCTACAAATTTCACTTAAGCACAGAAATTCAAGCTTTATCTCCTCTCTGAATTTTCCCTGCATATTCCATCTTATCCTGACTTCTCCCCTTCTTAACCCTGAATTGTAAGCAGAAAGCAGGCTGCTTGTTCAGTAGGTCAAAAGGACAGGAAAAGAATGTGAATGATCTAGGACCCATTATCATGCTCTTTCCCTTGAAATTTCTTACCAGTCCTGTGGAAAGTGTGGACCTAAGAGGCTACTTTTTAACTTTTAAAACTGCCCATCATTGGTCACAGCTGAGGACTGGAGTAAAGACTTAAACCAAGTTGAATCCATCAGATTCTCTAATGAGTGAATTTGAAGTAAGAGGCTTAAAATTGTGTTTGTTCATGGTGGTCCCCCAAATTGCAAGTACATAAGGGTGGGAGTGCTTGGATGACTCTTTGTGGATACAGAGTCTGATAACTATGTAATAGTAGAGAAAGTAAAAAATAGGTTCACAACATAGATAAGAGACTGAACCAGACGAAGAAAGAGAGAGAATGAAAGAGAGAAAGTGAGAGACCCTTTGTGTCATATCCCAGTACCAGCCATATTTGTGGCCTGGCTACTTTCCCTTGCCTTGAGTAATGGGACACCTCTACTTAAAGTTGCTTCAAATTGTTGCTCTTTCTTGAAATGAAACAGTCTTTGATGGGTGACATCAATGATCAAGATTAGATGAATCATTCTGCAATGATGGGTCTCATGAGTTGTAACTACAAAGACAATACAAGACAAGGCAAAACTGACCCTAAAGGTTAGACAAAAATTGGAATCAAGGATCAGGCCCAAAACTGAGATCTAATATTTTAACAAACACGGAAAGTGGCAAAGATGCAAATTCTAGACAAATAAGCCATCCTGAGATAAAATTGTTATTGTGCTAGGACAAGTATCTTTGTTAACCTTATCCTTGGGTCTGCTTGGAGGTCTTCAGTTAGGAAAATTAAGCCAAAATCTAAGCCAAAAATATGCAGGTGTGTCCATTACTCTGTTTATCCTCCTATCTTTATGACTATTTTTCTTCTGAGTCTCCTTTCTCTTGCTCTGTAATACAACCCCATGGAAGGAATATGCTGTCAGCTCCTTCCCTTTTCCTTCTTTTCTCTTCTTACAGTCTTTACTTTTGTAGGATCATGTGTTTCCATGGCTTTAGCACTGGCCATTTTCTGCATCTACAGTCTTGAATCCACCAAACACAGCACTAACTTTATAGCAACTTGTTGGATATCTACTTGGATGTTTCACTGGTCCTTCAGAGTCAGTATGACACAAAATGGGCTAGAATGTACTTTCTGAAGTCATACTGTCTTGGTTTGTACCCAGACCTTGCCCCTTATTAACTCTATGATTTTGAAGCTATTAAACTTTTGTCTCAGTTTTTTCATCTGTGAATAGGGGATAATAGTACCTATATCTTAGAGTAGTTACAGTGGTAAGTTTATAAATGGAGAGTTGGTACACCACTTGGTTTATTGTAAGCATACACTAAATGAAATCCTTTTTATTCTTGTTGTTATACTTATCTTTATTTTTGTTATTGAATGTGCTCTTCCTTAGGCTGATGATTTCTCTAGATAACTTTCCCAACCTTTGAAAAGTAATATGAACCTGAAAGTCAGCAGTTTGAGAATCTAGTCTAACTCTGTCACTAAGGGTTGTATGACCTTGAGTTGATTACCTAAACTCCCTGGAACTTATATTTCTTCTTTATAGTAGTAGACTGTACTAGATGAACTCTGAGGGCTTTCTTAAGCCCTAAACAATATAAGATAGGCTCTCCTTTCTCAAATTTTAAAATTCTTGGTCATCATCTTTGTTATTGTCCGTTCTCTCACCTCCTAAATTCAACAGATTCCAATTCTTATCAATGTTTCCTCCATAGCCTCTCTCATATGTGACATCTCTTTATCCCATTCTAGCACCTTATGTCAAGCTCTTGTGACTGCTTGTTGGACTATTATAGTGGCTCCCATCAGGTCTGGGACTATCAACGTGGCTCCATAGCCAGTCTTCCTACTTCCTTGTTATTTTTTCCTTTAATTAATACTATGTTATTGCCAATTGTGTCAGACTCTTTGTGACCCCATAGACTGTAGCTCTCCAGGCCCCTATGTCCATGGAATTCTCCAGGCAAGAATACTGGAGTGGGTTGCCATTGCCTTTTCCAGGGTATCTTCCAGACCCAGGGATCGAACCTGGGTCTCCTACATTGCGGGCAGATTCTTCACAGTCTGAGTCAGCAGGCAAGCCCAAACACTCCACACTTGCACTTAATCTTTATTCTCATGCTTTTTCCAAACACTGCTTTTAAGACTAGTTCAAATAATAGCCTGTTCTTGTTTTAAAAATTATTTTATTGAAGTAGAGTTGAATTACAGTGCTGCATTGTAGTCTGCTTTTTGTTTTGTTTTGTTTTTGGCTGTGCCACAAGGCTTGTGGAATCTTAGTTCCCCAAGCAGGGATTGAATCTGGGCCCACAGAAGTGAAAACCACCACTGAACTGCCAGGGAATTCCCTATAGTCTGTTTTAATATCAGCCCTTGAATCACCACATCACTTTTCCTAAATGCTAAGCTTATAAAAAATTCTGTTTCTTTTATAAGGATGGTTGATGTATATGGAAATTAAACTGCCTGTAGGTCAGTTTTTTTAGTTTTAGATAGACCAAAAATTTGAGCGGACCTGGCAGTAAATTCCTCTGTGAAAGTAACTAGCTAAAATTTGTCATTTGGGGATCTGGTGTTCTTTTTATCGTGTAGATATAGCCATTGTCTTCTAATTGTTTTATTCACCTGCTGACTTTTAGATGCATTTTAATAGGCCTATCTGTTGTATTTTTCTTTTGTATTTTGTATCAGTTCAGTTCAGTTCAGTCACTCAGTCATGTCTGACTCTTTGTGACCCCATGAATCTCAGCATGCCAGGCCTCCCTGTCCATCACCAAC
>NW_011494877.1:440193-444787 GCF_000754665.1 Bison bison bison | reverse complement strand
CAGGTACTGGAGTTTCAGCTTTAGCATCATTCCTTCCAAAGAAATCCCAGGGCTGATCTCCTTCAGAGTGGACTGGTTGGATCTCCTTGCAGTCCAAGGGACTCTCAAGAGTCTTCTCCAACACCACAGTTCAAAAGCATCAATTCTTCGGCGCTCAACTTTCTTCACAGTCCAACTCTCACATCCATACATGACCACAGGAAAAACCATAGCCTTGACTAGATGGACCTTTGTTGGCAAGTAACGTCTCTGCTTTTGAATATGCTATCTAGGTTGGTCATAACTTTCCTTGCAAGGAGTAAGCGTCTTTTAATTTCATGGCTGCAGTCACCATCTGCAGTGATTTTGGAGCCCAAAAAAATAAAGTCTGACACTGTTTCCACTGTTTCCCCATCTATTTCCCATGAAGTAATGGGACCAGATGCCATAATTTTCGAGGTATAGTCAATCTATAATCAATAAATTAAAGAATAATTATCAAGACATTGTCTTCGAATAATCTTCTGATTCTGTGTTACAGTGTCATTTAAATATCTGAGTTGTAGTTCTAGAGCCCCTTACTTGTTTCCTCTTTGACCAAGAGATTGGTTTCTTAAAAGTAAGTGGAGTCAAAATCCAATTAGCTTGACTGTTCCGTAAACTGTAATGTCTTTTTGGCAGATGATCCCAGTTAGAATACTAGAAACAAAGGCATGCTTGCTCTCTTCAGGAGTAGAGAGAGGGGTAAAAAAACAAGAAGAGAGGGGAGAAAGTAGTTCCAAGCATCTATTCTTTCAGTTATTAGACAGACTATTGAATAAGACAGCTGGAGGCTGATGTAGTCTGTAAGATGTCATATGATTTCTGTACATCTGTTTCCGGCTCTAAAAGGGGAGAACGGTAATAAACAGCCATAATCTTTGGTGAGCTTTGATGAGACCTTATTCCACAAAGTGATAAAAATGTTGATTTTTTATCATTCTGTTGTCTAATATTATGGTATATTTCAGAATAAAATGTATTTCTCTATAATTCTTTTTACTTGCATAATTTTATCAGCAATATCTTAGAACAGTAAGACATTTAGAAATGCATGTTGAAACAGGTAAGTCCAAGTCCTTATTTATATTTTTGTGTGTGCAAGTGTGTGTATGAATGCAGGTATCTTTATGATGCCATTCATATATAGATTTGTATGTAAATTTCGCTATGTCTATGTCTATGTTTGCAATGCTCACTGACAGAAATTTTATTTATTAAAAATTTTTTAAATTTTAAATTAAAAAAAATTTTTGGCCATGTGTCTGGCATGTGGGATCTTAGTTCCCTGTGTGTGCATGCTCAGTCACATCCAACTCTTTGCAGCTGCATGGGGTGTAGCCTGCCAGGCCCCTCTGTCCATGGGACTTTATAGGCAAGAATACTGGAGTGAGATGCATTTCCTCCTCCAGGAGTTTTCTCCAATCCAGGGATCGAACTTGCATCTCCTATGTGTCTCCTGTCTTGATAGGTGGATTTTCTTTTCTTTTTTTTTTTTTTTACCACTGAGCCACCTGGGACCCCTTTAGTTCCCTGACCAGCGATCAAGCCTATGCTGTTTGCATTCGAAGTGCAGAGTCTTAATTACTGGACCACCAGGGAAGTCCTGGCAGAACTTTTTTTATTCTGCCAAAATACCTATCCAGGAATAAAATACTTTCTAATTGCATGGATTCCTTGGTCTTCAATCATTTCTTTTTTGTTTTTTTGTCTTTTTGTTTTAACTATTAATAGATCATATTTAGAGGGCTATTTTACTTTTTCAGCACCTAAATTTAAGCAAAATTTAACAACTGTGAAATTTTAAGAGTTTCTCCTGTGAAAAATCAAAGCTTAATGAACCTCCTTCAGGTTTTCTTACCAGTTTGAAAGTGGCAGAATTTTGGCATAGTATGGTGATATTTAGATATTTCAAAAGAGAGTATTTTAATTAAAAATAACCTGTTAAGTAAATTTTAAGACCAAGTATCTAATTTTGTAGTAAATGAGGCAATGAGAGGGAAGTAATATCTGAGAATAAGATAGAGGTGTTTCTCAACGTGAAAGATGCTTTCTTGCAAACTCCTCTGTAGAACACTTGTATGTCACATAAACCTTGTAAAATGCTTGTAAAACCAGAGATCCTATGGATAAACAAATTGTCTCAAAATGTATAGGAATGTTAAATGTGCATCATAATTGGATAATGAGTTCTTTTGAGTTCATACATTTTGATAGCTGAATACTATCCATTTGGGTGCTGGAACTTTAAGAAGTAGCCATTTTGTCAGAAGTCTTTTTCCAAAGCTAATAAAGAAGCCTGGCTTTAATTAAGCAGAATTTACAGAACAGAGTTGAGCCCCTGTGATGTCAGAGAAATCACATTTAATGCCTTCTGTATTATTAAAATGTGAGAAGTTTCATATTCACCTTATCAATTTCATCTCAGAAGATCTTTGTTGAAAGCAGAAGATGAGTAAAGAGACAGCAGGGAGAGAATCAGGCAAAGGACAGGGTTACTAAGGCGAGTCAGTACTACCATCTTTCTCCACTACATTATTTTTTGGAGATAAGTAATTATTTACTTCTTGAGCAACCATTGTAAAAAAAATTTATGTGTGTCAGAAAGCCAAATATGATAACATACCAGAGAGGGGGAGTTGGTGGCACTAAGAATAAGATGGTGGATACAAACAGGATGGCCACTTAGGACTCTGATATGCAAGAGGTTGTTTCATAGGATTGTGGTGTAATGAATAATTTCTTTGTGGAATTATATAAAATGAGTTTCTACATAACAGGAGCTACAAATGCTACTTAATAATAATGACATGATAATTGTTGTAGTGTGTCTTTTTTGAGGTCTACAGTGCTTATGTAAAAGGCTAAGATTACGTCCTGTATATGTGTAGATGCCAAGCTCCTTAATTATCTCCTTTAATTCTCAAGATTATCCTATAAAATAGGTATGATTTCTCATTCTCTCTCCCAGTCCCTGACATGGCCCTGCTCATTCTCCTCCTTTCTAAGTCAATGCTATCTGACTTACTATTTGCAGTCCCAGATTCCTTGGTTAATCCTGCTCCTATACAGGGGAACTTTAAGGTGGCTGAGTCCTGTAGCTGGATAGGCTTGATCTCTTTCATGCACCTTGGTCTGGTTTACCAAGCTCTGAATTCCCATGTAGTGTACACAGTAACCAGCTCTACTGTTAATACCTGAGAATGACTTCTTCCCATTAAGTCTAGATCTCACTTTGTTTGAGCACTGCTTGATCTGTGGCTCAGATGTAAAGCGTCTGCCTGCAATGCGGGAGACTTGAGTTTGATCCCTGGGTTGCAAAGATCCCCTGGAAAAGGAAATGGCAACCCACTCCAGTACTCTTGCTTGGAAATCCCATGGACGGAGGAGCCTGGTAGGCTACAGTCCATGGGATAGCAGAGTTGGACATGACTTAGCAACTTAACTTTCACTTTTTTGACTCTGTTAAAACATATCCAACAAGGTATGAACATTCTGCACATCTCAGTATGAATATATTTTTATGTGATATATATAATATATATTAATATAATTTATTATATAATATATAAATTTATATTAAATAAATTAATAAAATATATAAAAATATAAAAATTAAATAATGAGTTTGCCTTTTAACTTGTCTTTAGAAATACCTATACTATATACACAAAATTATACATATACAAATAACATATAAATATAATACTATAAATTATATACTATAATTTGTATATATTAATAGGCATTCCAAAAGATATATTAAAAGGTGAACTACCCACAATTACATATAAAAATTGCTTCTCCCTTTTCCCCTTAACCTCTGATGGTGTCACATCTATCCAGTCATCCAGGCTAGCACACTAGCATTTTCTTTGACCACCTTCTCTTCCTCATGGCTCCAATACATCACTAGAATCTATAAATTTCACCTCTGAAATGTCTCATATCAGGACTATTGAAAATACAGATCTGATTATGCCATTTCCTTGATTAAAAATCTTTCTTATTGGGTATAGAGTAGAATAAGGTAAGATATATTTTCCCAATCCACTCATAGCAGTTTTTTGGTCATTGTCCATGGCTACCTACCATGTACTTTGTGCTTGACCCCAGGTCTTAATCAATAATCATGCCTTGTTTTTTAAGCCTCTGCCTCTGGGCAGACTGTTCCTTTTGCCAAGAGCTTGCTGGTGAAATACTACCCATCTTTCTAGATTCAAATGTCATTTCTCCACGAAACTTCCCTGTTCAGGTGCCACTTGCCAGGGTCCAGCCCCGGTGGATCCAGGGAATTCGAAGCGGGGACGGCGTCGGAGAGGATCAGGAAACAACTGCTTAATTAAACGTTAATTAAGGATATAAAGAGTAATAGAATAAGGATAGCTCAGTAGGAAAATTCAGTGAAGAAAAGAGGCTGAAATAAGGATAGCTCAGTGAGGAAATTCAGTGGAGAAAAGAGGCTGAATAATTCAGCCAGAAGGTGAGAGAAAGAATGACATGGGGAGACCAAGTTTCGGTGAACAAGGCCCGCACTTTATTTTCCAAAGTAGTTTTTATACCTTAAGTTATGCAT
>NW_011494877.1:432035-440093 GCF_000754665.1 Bison bison bison | reverse complement strand
AAAAGAGGCTGAATAATTCAGCCAGAAGGTGAGAGAAAGAATGACATGGGGAGACCAAGTTTCGGTGAACAAGGCCCGCACTTTATTTTCCAAAGTAGTTTTTATACCTTAAGTTATGCATAGAGGATAATGGGGGAAGGGGTAGAGTCATGCAGTAAGCCAGGCTTTCTTCCTGCAAACTTATCATATGCAAAAGTTTAGGTGATTTGCATCATCTTCTGGCCTGGAGGCCTGTTAACATTTTAAGAAACTTATTTTTCTCTAAAGGTGATTATTCTAAAGTCAGACGCCAGCCTCCAAAAAGCATTAGATAAAGTTGCATTCCTACAGAGCAAAGGTGTGGTGGGCTATAACAAGAAAAAGAATTAACTCAAGGGTCCCAGGTTACAAACATTAAAGCTACTATTTACACCAATTATATTAATCAATACACTGCCAGGGACACAGCAGGTTAAGGGATATGGAGACTTAGCAGCAAACATTGGCCCAAAAAGTGAAAAAACCCTTCACCAATACAATTTTCTAATCAATCTTTTAACTACTCAAAGGAATCTGTGTTTAGACAGTTTAGAACATCTCCTGCCTCTCACAGTTGGGAGGCTCTGAACAATCACATGTTGCTGGAAAAAACCTATTCAGGCAGGCTAGAGGACTTCCAAAGGAGTTTGTAGGTTGAAACACTATCACACCCAGGAATTATTAACTGGAGCTGTAAGCTAACTCTTTTTTCAGAGAGAGGTAGTGGGGGACAGCCCCCCGTAAAGTCAGAGGTGTAGGTGAAAGCACAAAGCAGAAAGTAGGCAGACTCTGGTTTTGGGGGTAGATGCTTGAGAATTTCCAGGGAGACTCCTGAGGCTTGATCCCACCTTTGCGTATGCCAAGCCTCCTTCCTCATGACCTTTGCCAGGGGCGGAGCTCTCTCCCTGCATCTGGGTCCTACCTTTTCTCTGGAAGAGGAAATGAATTTTTGCCTCCTCTGTTTCCCTAGTAGGTTTGTTCACACCACTGTTCTTGTATTCATGATACTTCACAATAATTAGACACTTATGTGTCTTGTCCAAGGATTGGGAGCTCACTGAAGTCAGGGATTGTGTTATGTTGACCTTTGGGCCACTTTCTTCAGGACCTGGGAGTTCTTGTTTCATCCAGGTAATAAATGACTAAACCAAGTCAAAGGAGTGATTTTATCCTATCTAAAAGACAGGGCAAAAGAAATGAGGATGACACTATAGACATTCCTTAAACTCCTAAAGCAAAAAACTTTGAAACTATTGCAAAATACAAATTTGATACTCTTTTCATTCACACTGACCAAATAGATACTTTAGGAAATAGTTTTATCGTGCTTTTGCAAAAATTAAATTTTTTTACTTTATTAAACAGTGGAATCCAGGGTTTGTTTCATCAAGCAGTTTTCCTCCTGCAAGGAAAATCAAGTGTAATTTCCCCTTTAAGAGCAAATGAACAACGTGAAAAAACGTGATATAAAAGCGTGGGGCACAGGGTGTGGCCGTGAGTAGGTGCTGGGCAATGATGTTCACAGGGAGGAAAGGAGAGATAGAACAGTCAGAAAGGGAACTGTTAGCTGCTGTCACCAAAGGAAGATCAGAGTCGAAGAGAAAACAATTCTGAAATGGAATGCTATTCAATAGGAAACATGGGCTTTATTTTAGAAATGACTTGCCACAGGTTCTATCTATACAGTGAACTGTGCCTGTAAGTGTGTGTATGTCATTATTTCCAAGCTCCATTGCTTTTGTAGAAATGCAGAATTTCAAACTTGGATTTTAGTTTTGTCTGGCCCAGCAGTTTTTGCTCTGAGGCCCAGCAGTAGCTCAGCATGTTGGTGAGGAACCTCTGAGACACGTGGTGCTCTCTGGATTTTGCCCAAGTTCATTAGTTTTATAGAGGAGGTGTCTGTGTGTGAGTTAGTTTGAAGAAAGTTTGCTAGCTTTTAAAATCCCTGACCTCACACTTTTATTTTCATAGATGAGGAAAATGAGATTCAGAAAATTCAAGTGACTTATATGAGGCCAAACAACTATCAGTTAGCAAACCAGTTCACTTTCTGTTTTTGTTGCTATTATAGACTTAGTTTGGGGGAAGGATGTGGGCTGTGATGGCCACTAGGGGCGCAGGTAGGAGGGAGGACCAAGGTTAAGCGCAAAGTGAGAGACCGGGACCAAGGCTTGTGCTGTTATTGCCTAACAGGAAAACAAGTTAGGAACTTTCTCTCCATGTCTTCCCTCCTTCTAGAATGCTGCTTGTTAACATGTGAATGGCTGCAATGCGTTTCCTTACTAGGGCTCAAATTGGAATGACTGTTTTATGACACATACATATTTTTATATGTATAATGTATATTGAATATGTATACATATATACATATATATGTATATGTGATATATATATGACATTCTGATAATAAGTTTGGTGTAAAATTTAGATGGCCTATAAAATGTGATTATGGAATTAAGAGAAAATTCTTTGCTTGCAGATAAGGTTCGAAGATTCATTAAACATGGAAATAGATTGAATTTGCCTATGAAAAAGAGTTTTTTACCTCTATTATTCAATTACTCATCACTGCTGGAGCACAGAATGTGGTCAATAACAAAAGAGCTAGAAAGAGTGGACAGAAAAATGGTTGGGAAGCCATTAAATCACTTGATGATAAGAAGGAAATTAGGAAATTATTTTTAGGTGAAAGAGCAATGCATTCAAAAGGTGGAGAAAGACTCTTGTGATCATCAGTGATAGAGAGGGAACCAAGAGGTTACAGACCAGAAGCAGGATAAGAGATTCTTGGACATCTCGGTAACATTAAGGGGAGATTACTCCGTTCAACACAGAAGACTAAACAAAGAAGCATAAAGGAGATCTATCTGAAATGCAGTGATTAAAAAATGAATTATGAAATTCAGGCAAAAGAGAGACCATTAAAGAAAGAAGACTAAACTCTACAATGGGAAATAGAAGATAACAGACAAAACAAGTCTAAGGAGATACAATTTGGAGTGAATAAACTTTCTAAAATGTTAAGAGGGAAAGTCAGTGCCAAGGGAGATAAAATAAAAGTAGAAAACTCATTGATGTCTTGTGGAAAATTAACACAGAGGGATATAATCAAAGGAAGCTATGTATTTGAAGAAATCTCAGACAGCTTACCTGGTAATAGCAGAGGGAAAAATAATGTGGTCATTAAAACTGCAAAATTAAAGTTCTTTCTTATTTTGAGAAGGAGGGGGAATTAGAACGAGTTCATGCAGAATAAAGCAATTACCACACATGAGCTCAAGTTAAGGTTTCCTGTCTCCCAATAGCATGCATGGCTTTGTGCCATGAAATCAGAGTACACAAGACTCAGGCGTGTCACTGGAATTCCAGCAAGTTGTGAACTATATATTTTAGGACAGAATCATGCTTTTTCAACTTCGGGAATGAATTCAGGAAGGCTTATATCTAGCATAAGGGGTTTCTCACCTTCAAAGGATCGAACAGGAAATCACTAGCACAGATGAAATATATAATATGTGTGTGAGTGTGTGCATGTGTGCATGTGCACCATGATGAAATAAAAATGGACTGGAGCATGGAAAGTAATTTAACCATTTAAAGGTACAATTGTTTCATTAATATTTACTTTTACCTCATTACATATTCATGATGCCTTGCCTTCCCTCCTTGCCTAACAGTGTTGAATTCACGGCCATCTGCACCAGCTCAGTGCATGGTAGGTCTCAATTAGCCATTCAGGCTAACAGAAGACTCTCAGCCAAGGGGCCCTTACCCTGCAATGGGCTAAAAACATGATGAATTTGTCTGAGGGCATAAGCAAGACTGAAATAGACTTGCCTTGGGCTGTGATAATAGTACAGCAGAGGCTAAGGCATCATGGTTTCCCCATAGAACACAGGAAGATTTTAGGGATATCTAAATAAATATGGGCAAGTGGAAAATCTCTACTCAGGTTACATGACATCCTGTGGGGAGCAGTACTCAGCATATGAGCAGGACTGGACTTGGGGCTCTTGACACCCAGCACCATGCTCTCATCTGCCACCATGAGGCTGGATGACAGATGGTCTCAGTTCTAAATTTCATTTAGCAACCTATCAAACAGAACTGAAGTATCTGCCTCTGTAGGAGGTGCTGGGAGGCAGTTATACACATCAGCACGGCTCTGGTCACTGACTCTCTTATACAGACCACAGGGGCAGAGCTCCTGTGCCTTGTATTGTAGTTGCCTTACCCATGATTATCTATCCTCTAAACTGTGACTTTCTGGAAAACTTATTATTAGATTATACTGTGTTTATTGTGATATTCGAAGAGTCTAGCTAGCACACTAGCCAGTAGATATAGTAACTCTTTTTTCAATAGTTTATTTAGCCTTTTCAAGACAAGCTTGATGCTAGAACATGGCACTACACAGGGCTGGTCAGTTCTACGCATTGTGTGAGTATGCATCCATCGTGAAAGAGCTCACACACAATGCAGGTATAATGTGGTCCAGAATTAGAAATGCAATGCTGGTTTTTTCTTTTTAGTTTTTGTTAGCCTCTCCTGAAAGATACTGAGAGTAGCATAGAATCATGACATCCGTGCTATGTAGAATAATGGCTCCTCGATTCCCAGAACCTGTGAATATGTTCCCTTACATGGCAAAAGGGACTTTCAGGGCCCAATCAAGGTGAAGGACTATGATAAAAGGAAATTATTCTGGATTCTTCTGGTCAGCCCAATCTAATCACACGAATCCTTAAAAATGAAAGAGAAAATGCAAAACAGTGATGCCCCAGGAGAAGGATTTGACCTGTTGACCTTGGAGATAAAGAGCCATGAGACAAGGAATATACATGGCTTCTCAAAGCTGGAACCTCAGTCCTACAGCCACAAAGAACTAAATTCTGTCAGCAACCTGAATGAGCAGAAAGTTACGAGAGGCTCTCATTTAGAGCCTCTAAAAAGGAACCAAGACTGTTGATACTTGAGTCCAGTGGGACCCTCTTGAACTTCTGACCTACATGGCTGTAGGATAAAAAATTTGTGTTTTTTATGCCACTAAATTTGTGGTAATATTTTAGGGCAGTGAAAGAGAACTACTTCAGCACCTCTGACCGGCAGACCACACTTCCTTTAAGCATCTAGATCCTCTAAGGATTTTAACAACATTGAGGCTGTATTAAGACATTTACCAATGGTCACTTTGAAATCAAAGCACACACAAATTGTCCTTTTCTCACCTTAGAAAGTGGTATCGAACTTTCATTTTTATCACCATCTCTTTGGAAGCTCTTTGGGCTTCCTTTTGTTTAAGTGGGGAGCAAGATACAAAACCTGATCTTTAATTTGTATTATTTAGCTTGTTTCAGCCCAGATCTCCAGAGCTCTGTCATGTACAAAGTGAAATCACCTATATGCTGTATCTTTAAAAGCTGGGGAACTGCATGGAGCAGCAGCAGCAGTCAATACCAATTTCCACACCTGGATCAATACTATCGGATGGCTCTGTAGCTGCAAAGATTGTTTCACACACATACTCAGGAAGAGGGAGAGTTGGGGAGAGAGAAAGGGAATTGGTTTTAAAGATTTCATGGCTGTGAGTATTCCCTCTCTCCCTCTTTTCTTTAAAAGAAATAAATACATAAAATTAGAAATCAAATTTAAGAACTTGTCAGTCTGCATCTAACCCTGCTTCTTTCCCTAGCCTGTCACCAACAGTGGCATCCAATCTGGCAAATAGCCTTATCCTTTGTGTGAGGTTAGATGTATTGAAGAGAAGAAAGTGATAACACTGTTTGCAGTGATGCAATAATAAAAATGCTCTGTATTTACAACAGGCCTTTCCTCAAGGACTTTAGAGGCAGTTTCCTTCATTTGCAAATAGAGGCCCAGGAACTTGTTCACCAGCATGTGAGCATTTCTATATTGTATCTATATGCATGTACTTGGATAACACAGAACTAAAATGTTTTCTTAGGTACTGTCACTGCAGCCTGATGTGGTGGTTCTGAGTAATAAAGTCTCCCTCCTGAGTGGGGCTGGGTAGCTATTTTTCACAAGGCAGGGTTGTTGGAACTGCCGAGATGGCAACTGTGATTGGAAGAGCAGAGGAAGCGCAGGGATCCAATGCCATTAGCTTTGCTGGAAGCTTTCCCAGTAGGTCAGGGTCTCAACCATTTCTGCTCCTGGGACTGGACACAGCTTTGATTCTACAGTGCTTTGGTGAGGCCCCAGCACACATGCTCTGTTGACCGTCACTCAGAGGACGTACACTCATTATCATCAAAAGCCAAACAAAGGAATAAATATGTCCCCTCTGGGCCCTGACAGAATGAGGCAGCTTAATTCTCAGCCTGGTAAATGCCACAGCTACAACCGTGACCAGCTCAGTTTTGAAGGCCGATCAAATGACTTTCAGGAATTGTTCTGGGCAACCCCCAGTTGGAGGGTCAAGAGGTTGCATGAAAGAATGACTTTTCTGGAGAGTAATTATCAAGATGCTCTTCCACTTTGTCATCTCTTACATTTTCTTCTACTTTGTGGTTTTACAAAGCATTGCTATACACATTATCTCGCTTGCTTCCTCATGGTGACTCTGACATTTGAGCCCTTTCTCTGCAGCTGAAGCCTGGGGAGAGAAAGTCTCAGGGTTAGGGAAGACAATCGCAGAATAGGGGATGAAGGAGCTGTGGCCCAAACATACCAGGCAGCCCCTTTACTGTCAGGGTGTAACACGAGCAGGACGGCAAAGTCCCATACACCCTTTTTCTGATGCTGTCCATTTCCACAAATAGAAGCAGAGTCATAGACTCCTCGGATCTTAGCTGTCTGATTAAAAATAGACAGGCTCTCTTTGTGGACTTCAGCCATCTGTGCCTGGGTTCCATTTGTCCTTCAGCAGGGATCCTAAACCCCTAGTCTGCTCCCCATTCTCCTGAAGGTCAGTCTTGAAACACTAACTCAGTGAGAGAGTCCTGAAGGCAGCATATTTCTGAAATTATTTTGGCCCTCCTTGAAGAGTTGATAAATCCCCACTAAATTAATCTTCACTACACTAGATTTGAGAAGAGCATGCAATGCTTAATAACCACTGAAAAGGCCTCTGTGATTTTGCAAAAAGTCCCCCTGCTCCACTCACATTCTCAGACTGCCCATGCTATATTTGCTTCTTCTGGATATTTGCCTTAAGTTCACCCCCAATACTTCTGAAATGATTGACAGCAATTCATTTGATTATGAAACTATAAAGACAGATATAAAAGGTCCCCAGAAATCTCCCAATAAAGCACCCAGTAACAAAAAGACCTCTGGCTAATCTCTAAATTAATTTTTTTTTTTTTTTTGGTTTGTGATCAGGTGGCTCCCACATTAGGCTAATGAGAAATTTTCATTATAAAATATTCACTAGAACACAGGTGATTAGTAGGTAGACTCAGAAGTTTCTGGTCAGGGAGGAATGAGCAGAATGCTTCTCCCCATGGTTTTACTGACCTTTCTTTAGTTTTCCAGAGGCCTATACATTCTTTTGTTTTAGGTTATGATGATCACCCTATCACAAAGTAAGGTAATTTGCTCTTCAAAAGAGGTTATTATTGATTAAGCACCCCAATCCTGCTTGAAGAAATTACCATGGTTCCACATTATGAGGTGGGAGTTGCAAGGGATCACTCTTTATGTAAAAGAGGACAAAATATAGGACCTCATATACCATCAGGTAAATGACCAAAGGAAAATATCCAGAATGTTTGGTTAAATAAGGTCATTTGGGGACTTTCGTGGTGGTCCAGTGTCTAAGACTTCAAGCTTCCAATTCAGGGGGCTTGGATTTGATCCCTGGTCAGGGAACTAGATCCCACAGGCTACAACTAAGAGGTCACATGGGGCAGCTAAACATCCCACATGCCACAACAAAGATCAAAATCCTGAGTGTTGCAGCTAAGACCTTGCACAGCCAAATAAATAAATAAATAAAAATAAGTATTAAAAAACAATGTCATTGGATGGACCAAAACTTCAAAGGGTATTTATGGGCATCTAGCATGTACTGGCAGA
>NW_011494877.1:423389-431935 GCF_000754665.1 Bison bison bison | reverse complement strand
CCCACTCCAGTACTCTTGCCTGGAAAATCCCATGGACGGAGGAGCCTGATAGGCTGCAGTCCATGGGGTCACGAAGAGTCGGACACGACTGAACGACTTCACTTTCACTTTTCACTTTCCTGCATTGGAGAAGGAAATGGTAATCCACTCCAGTGTTCTTGCCTGGAGAACTCCAGAGATGGTGGAGCCTGGTGGGCTGACGTCTATGGGGTCACACAGAGTCGGACATGACTGAAGCGACTTAGCAGCAGCAGCAGCATGTGCTGGCACCAAAGATCCCCAGGAGAAATTAATATGGAATGTATTATTTTTGTCTGTCCCTCCAGGAACTTATTTTTTGCATAACTGATATGAAAAACCATATAGTTTATGGTGCCTATCAAAACATAGCAAAAACCAAACTAATCATTATAAAGAAAGACACAATATATTTACAGTACCTATGTTTCAAGTATCTAAATGTGTTTTTCCTGGTAATCTGTGAACTTTCTCCTACTTCTCCATAGTTGTGGAGATAGCGATAGCCAGCCCTTAGCATTCCATCAGGAAAGCTCATGTAAGTACCCTTGTGTATCACTCAGCAGCTGGGCAGAAGGCAATCTACTTGCATTGATGGGCAATGTGATCTTGTGTGTTGGGGGGTGGGAAACAGAGCTGACATTAGATACAGGGCATGTTTCTCTAGGTTTTTCCTGTGTGTGTGATGATTCTAGAACCTTTTTCTAGGGCTTCCCTGGTGGCTCAGATGGTAAAAAATCCACCTGCAATGTGGGAGACCTGGGTGTGATCTCTGGGTTGGGAAGATCCTCTGGAGGAGGGCATGGCAACCCACTCCAGTATTCCTGCCTGGAGAATCCCATGGACAGAGGAGCCTGGTGGGCTACAGTCCATGGGTTGGCAAGGAGTTGGACATGACTGAGTGACTAAGCACAGCACAACACAAGGCCAGAGTATGGCATGTGTGATTAGGAGTCCTAGTAAAACTTATATTTGTTCTGTGTTTTGTTTTCACTCATTCCATGAGATCTATTGAGTGCCTACTAAATGCACAGTGCCATCTGCATAGGCATTTATTCAATTACATCTTGCATCATTTGGCAGATTGATTTCATAACCACACATTAGTTGGCTGGGATGCTGATTCTAAGCTCTCCCCATCTTCCATGTGTCTGTGTGTTAGACACCTTACCTCTGTAAGATATCTCAATTTCTTTTACTTTTTGGTATAAATAATAGTAACTAACAGCTGCTTAGAGTGTGGTGGATAATTCATGTTCAAGTCAAGCTAAGTCTTGTGCAATTCAATTTCATCCTCAAGATGCCAACTTGAGATTGGTGGAATTGAAAGCTTCTTTTAATTTATATTGTGATAGTTACAAGTTCCTCTATGTATTTACTCTGTTTCTTTGCTACTGTTTTCTAATTTAATGATTGCTAACTAGATTCCTGAGTTTAAATACCAAAGTCATTAACTTGAATTGATTGGCCAGACTTGAGTTCTTCCCTGAAAGATTTTCAGTGGAAACACGGAGGTAAAAATTCACATATGGCCCAAAGATGGAGGAGCCCATTTGAGTAAGATTTTTCAAGGGAACTGAATTTGAGTCTGACCTTGGATTTGGCCTCCTAGCTCCAGTACTTATTATAAAGCACTAAGACAATTCTATTTCCATTAGTGTAGTTAGCTAACTTGATTTGTTTTAATGGCCAAAGACTATCCCTTAGCATCAGACATCTTAACTTCATCAGAATGCTCTGAACTGGCAAGAAAATACATGGATGTATGATATCATCAGATTGACAAATATCACCATTAACATTGTCTATATCTTCAGGATTGCAAAATAATCAGTTCATATTTTTAAAAGTTAGTAGATATGTTAAACCTCCAGCATCACTGGGGTCTTACTGGGTCAGGACTGAGGACTCCAGTAAAATCCTAGGTGGCTTATGGCTTAAGTCAAGTGGGAGGAGTCTTGAGGCTCAACTTCAAGTTAACTACCATTTAAGAAAATTATTTTTAAAATTTATTTTATTGAAGTATATTTGATTTATAATATTATGTTAATTTCTGCTATATAGCAAAGTGATTCAGTTATACATATATATGTATCTTCTTTTTCACATTCTTTTCCATTAAGGTTTATCACAATATATTGAATACAGTTCCCTATGCTCTAAAGCAGGACCTTGTTTATCCATTCTTTTTTTTTTTCTAATTTTATTTTATTTTTAAACTTTATATAATTGTATTAGTTTTGCCAAATATCAAAATGAATCCGCCACAGGTATACATTTTGGTTTGTATCTGCTAACCTCAAACCCCTAATCCATCCCTCCTCCCCACCCCATTCAAGTCAGTTGTATTTTTTGCTAACAATATGTTTCTAAAGTAATTTTGTTTATTTGTTTAGGCTGTGCTGGGTCTTTGTTGCTGCATGGGCTTTTCTCTAGTTCTGGTGAGTGGGGGCTGCTCTCTAGTTGCTGGTATGTGGGCTTTTCATTGCAGAGTTTTCTGTTGTTGAGGAGCATGGGCTCTAGGGCACAAAGACTTTAATAGTTGTGGTTCCTAAACTCTAGAGCACAGGCTCAAAATCATGGTGCATGGGCTTAATTGCCCCCACATGGCATATGGGATCTTTTTGGACCAGGGATCAAAATCATGTCTCCTACATTGGCAGGTGGATTCTTTACCATTGAGCTGCCAGGGAAGCACCTACAAGTCAGTTAGCTTGAGCTGACAAAGGCCCAGATGAGTTGGGAATAGACAAACTGTAATCTGGAAGACAAGGTAGTAAATTATGACATCCCCCAAACCTAAATCATTCTAGGGATCACCTTTTCTAACCATGAGACCAGCTTTCCCCAAGCCTCAGCTGTAGGAAAAGGTTCAAATGCACAGACTTGCTATGAGGAGTAAGTGAAACAATGTGTATGGCAATGCTTTGTAAAACCACAAAGTAGAAGAAAATATTAAGAGATGATGAAGAGAAAGAGCATCTTGATCATCACTCTCCCTGTCATTCCTTTTTATTTAATTTAAAAATTTTATTTTTAATTTTTGGGGGCATACTGTAAGACTTGTAGGATCTTAGTTATCTGGCCAGGGATTGAATGTGTGTCCCCCTGCAGTGGAAGCCTGGAGTCTTAATCACACCACCAGGGAAGTCCCCAGAAAAGTCACTCTTTCAAGCAACGTCTTGGCCCTCCAGCTGGCAGTTTCCCAGAACCATCCCTGAAAGTCATTCAAACTGCCTTCAAGACTGAGCTGGTCACAGTTGGAGCTGTGGCATTTACCAAGCTGAGGATTAAGCTGTTCCATTCTGTCAGGACCCAGAGAAGACATGTTTATTCCTTTGTTTGGCTGTCTGTGATGATGAGTTTGCCTCCTCTGAGTGAAGGTCAGCCTTCTTTGGAAGTGAGCTAATGGGCTGTGTAACAGCAGACCATGTTCCCTGGAGCCTTACCGAGGGCTGCAGAGGGTAAAGAGGAGGTTAATTTGTAGCTTCAGTCAGGGAGGACTGTGAAGACCACAATAAAGCCTGTGTGTTGTTCTCTCTGTGATTTGGAACCCATTGGTGGGTTTTGATCAAGTGAGTGATGTGATGCAGAAGAATCAAAGTGGAAAAGAGATCTGTTTGGAAGTTGTTGCGACAATAAAATAGAACCGTTTGGACCAAATGGTAACAATGAAGACAGTGAGATGTAGTTAGTTCCAAGATATATTTTGAAGGTCAAGTCAATGAAATTTACTACTGGATTATATGTGGTCAGGAGAGCGAGAGAAGGAGAAACAAAATCAAGGATGACTCAAGGTTTTTTGCCTGAGCCATTTGATGCTACCTGTGATGGGGAAAGCTTTGGAAAGAACATGTTTGGAGGAGGAGGGCAATGAAGAGTTCAGTTTTGGATGTATAAAGGGGTAGATGCAAAGTTACATATTCAAGTAGAGACATCAAGTGGGCAAGTAGATATGTAAGTCTATTGATCAGAGGAGAGTTTGGAAGCTAGAGATATATAAGGGAGATATTAATATAGGTATAGGACTGAGTGAGCTTACTTTTATGTGTTTGTAAACAGAAAAGAAAAAGATGTCTGAGGAGTGAGGCTTGGAGCACTGAAATATTAGTGCTCAGGAAGAAGAAGAGGGGATTGTGAAGGGACTGAAAACAACAGTCTATGGGGTAAGAAGTGAAGCGGAAAATATGGTGTGGTGGATTAAAAGTTTCCATAAACCCAACATATGGTATAGTATGGACCAAACAGAAGCAGAAGATATTAAGAAGAGGTGGCAAGAATGCACAGAAGAACTATACAAAAAAAAACAAAAACAAAAAAAACTTCATGAGCCAGATAATCACCATGGTGTGATCACCAACCTAGAGCCAGACATCCTGGAATGCTAAGTCAAGTGGGCCTTAGGAAACATCACTAAGAAAAAGCTAGTGGAAGTGATGTAATTCCAGTTGAGCCATTTCAAATCCTAAAAGATGATGCTGTGAAAGTGCGGCAATCAACATGCCAGCAAATTTGGAAATTCAGCAGTGGCCACAGGACTGGAAAAGGTCAGTTTTCATTCCAATCTCAAAGAAAGTCAATGCCAAAGAATACTCAAACTACCACTCAATTGCAATAATCTCACATGCTAGTAAGGTAATGCTCAAAGTTCTCCAAGCCAGGCTTCAATAGTACATGAACCATAAACTTCCAGATGTTCAAACTGGATTTAGAAAAGGCAGAGGAACCAGAGATCAATTGCCAACATCCATTGGATCACCAAAAAAGCAAGAGAGTTCCAGAAAAACATCTACCTCTGCTTTATTGACTATGCCAAAGCCTTTGACTATGTGGATCACAATAAACTGTGGAAAAATCTGAAAGAGATGGGAATACCAGATCACCTGACCTGCCTCTTGAGAAATCTGTATGCTGGTTGGGAAGCAGCAATTAGAACTGGACATGGAACAACAGTCTGGTTCCAAATAGGGAAAGGAGTATATCAAAGCTGTATATTGTCATCCTGCTTATTTAACTTATTTGCAGAGTACATCATGAGAAATGCTGGGCTGGATGAAGCACAAGCTGGAATCAAGATTGCCAGGAGAAATATCAATAACCTCAGATATGCAGATGACACCACCCTTATGGCAGAAAGCAAAGAAGAACTAAAGAGCCTGTTAATGAAAGTGAAAGAAGAGAGTTAAAAATATGGCTTAAAAGTCAACATTCAAAAAACAAAAATCATGGTGTCCAGTCCCATCACTTCATGGCAAATAGATGGGAAAACAGTGGAAACAGTAACAGTCTTTATTTTTTTGGGCCCCAAAATCACTGTGGATGGTGACTGCAGCCATGAAATAAAAAGAGGCCTGCTCCTATGACCAAGCTAGATGGCATATTAAAAAGCAGAGACATTACTTTGCCAACAAAGGTCCTTGTAGTGAAAGCTATGGTTTTTCCAGTAGTCATGTATGGATGTGAGAGTTGGACTATAAAGAAAGCTGAGCACTGAAGAACTGATGCTTTTGAACTGTGGTGTTGGAGAAGACTCTTGAGAGTCCCTTGGACTGCAAGGAGATCCAACCAGTCCATCCTAAAGGAAATCAGTCCTGAATATTCATTGGAAGGACTGATGCTGAAGTTGAAACTCCAGTACTTTGGCCACCTGATGTGAAGAACTGACTCATTGGAAAAGTCCCTGATGCTGGGAAAGATAGAAGGTGGGAGAAGAAGGGGATGACAGAGGATGAGATGGTTGTATGGAATCACCAACTCAATGAACATGAGTTTGAGTAAACTCCAGGTGTTGGCGATGGACAGGGAGGCCCGGTAGGTTGCAGTCCATGGGGTCACAAAGAGTTGCACACGTGAAGAGATACCCCACACCCAAGGTAAGAAAAACCCAAGTAAGACGGTAGGTGTTGCAAGAAGGCATCAGAAGGCAGACACACTGAAACCGTACTCACAGAAAGCTAGTCAATTTAATCACACTAGGACCACAGCCTTGTCTAACTCAATGAAACTATGGGGCATGGTTGCCCATGGGGCAACCCAAGACTGGCGGGTCATGGTGGAGAGATCTGACAGAATGTGGTCCACTGGAGAAGGGAATGGCAAACCACTTCAGTATTCTTGCCTTGAAAACCCCATGAACAGTATGAAAAGGCAAAATGATAGGATACTGAAAGAGGAACTTCCCAGGTCAGTAAGGGCCCAATATGCTACTGGAGATCAGTGGAGAAATAACTCCAGAAAGAAAGAAGGGATGAAACCAAAGCCAAAAGAATACCCAGCTGTGGATGTGACTGGTGATAGAAGTAAGGTCCGATGCTGTAAAGAGCAATATTGCATAGGAACCTGGAATGTCAGGTCCATGAATCAAGGCAAATTGGAAGTGGTCAAACAAGAGATGGCAAGAGTGAATGTAGACATTCTAGGAATCAGTGAACTAAAATGGACTGGAATGGGTGAATTTAGTTCAGAGTACCATTATATTTACTACTGTGGGCAGGAATCTCTCAGAAGAAATGGAGTAGCTGTCATGGTCAACAAAAGAGTCCGAAATGCAGTACTTGGATGCAATCTCACAAATGACAGAAGGATCTCTGTTCGTTTCCAAGGCAAACCATTCAATATCACAGTAATCCAAGTCTATGCCCCAACCAGTAACGCTGAAGAAGCTGAAGTTGAATGGTTCTATGAAGACCTACAAGACCTTTTAGAACTAACACCCAAAAAAGATGTTCTTTTCATTATAGGGGCCTGGAATTCAAAAGTAGGAAGTCAAAAAACACCTGGAGTAACAGGCAAATTTGGCCTTGGAATACGGAATGAAGCAGGGCAAAGACTAATAGAGTTTTGCCAAGAAAATGCACTGGTCATAGCAAACACCCTTTTCCAACAACACAAGAGAAGACTCTACACATGGACATCACAAGATGGTCAACACCAAAATCAGATTGATTATATTCTTTGCAACCAAAGATGGAGAAGCTCTATACAGTCAACAAAAACAAGACCGGGAGCTGACTGTGGTTCAGATCATGAACTCCTTATTACCAAATTCAGACTGAAATTGAAGAAAGTAGGAAGAACCACTAGGCCATTCAGGTATGACCTAAATCAAATCCCTTATGATTATACAGTGAAAGTGAGAAATAGATTTAAGGACCTAGATCTAATAGATACAGTGCCTGATGAACTGTGGAATGAGGTTTGTGACATTGTACAGGAGACAGGGATCAAGACCATCCCGGTGGAAAAGAAATGCAAAAGAGCAAAATGGCTGTCTGGGGAGGCCTTACAAATAGCTGTGAAAAGGAGAGAAGCAAAAAGCAAAGGAGAAAAGGAAAGATATAAGCATCTGAATGCAGAGTTCCAAAGAATAGCAAGAAGAGATAAGAAAGCCTTCCTCAGTGATCAATGCAAAGAAATAGAGGAAAACAACAGAATGGGAAATACTAGGCAAGAATATACAATGGAAAAAAGACAATCTCTTTAACAAGTGGTACTGGGAACACTGGTCAACCACAGGTAAAAGAATGAAACTAGAAACACTTTCTAACACCATACACAAAAATAAACTCAAAATGAATTAAAGATCTAAAAGTAAGACCAGAAACTATAAAACTCCAAGAGGAAAATATAGGCAAAACACTCTCTGACATAAATCACAGCAGGATCCTCTATGACCCACCTATCAGAGTAATGGAAATAAAAGCAAAAATAAACAAATGGGACCTAATTGAGCTTAAAATCTTCTGCACAACAAAGGAAACTATAAGCAATGTGAAAAGACAGCCTTCAGAATGGGAGAAAATAATAGCAAAGGAAGAAACTGATGATGATCTCAAATATATACAAGCAGCTCCTGCAGCTCAATATCAGAAAAATAAACTACCCAATAAAAAAATTGGCCAAAGAACTAAACGGACATTTCTCCAAAGAAGACATGCAGATGGCTAACAAACACATGAAAGATGCTCAACATCACCCACTATCAGAGAAATGCAAATCAAAACCACAATGAGGTACCATCTCATGCCAGTCAGAATCAGTTCACCTCAGCTCAGTTCAGTTGCACAGTCAGGTTCAGTTCAGTCACTCAGTCAGGTTCAGTTCAGTCGCTCAGTCATGTCTGACTCTTCACGACCCCATGAATCGCAGCACGCCAGGCCTCCCAGTCCATCATCAATTCCCGGAGTTCACCCAGACCCACGTCCATTGAGTCAGTGATGCATCCAGCCATCTCAACCTCTGTCGTCCCCTTCTCCTCCTGCCCCCAATCCCTCCCAGCATCAGAGTCTTTTCCAGTGAGTCAACTCTTTGCGTGAGGTGGCCAAAGTACTAGAGTTTCAGCTTTAGCATCATTCCTTCCAAAGAAATCCCAGCCTTGACTAGACGGTCCTTTGTTGGCAAACTAACGTCTTTGTTTTTGAATATGCTATCTAGGTTGGTCATAACTTTCCTTCCAAGGAGTAAGCGTCTTTTAATTTCATGGCTGAAATCACCATCTGCAGTGATTTTGGAGCCCCCCCAAAATGGTA
>NW_011494877.1:408248-423289 GCF_000754665.1 Bison bison bison | reverse complement strand
ACCCTCTGTCGTCCCCTTCTCCTCCTGCCCCCAATCCCTCCCAGCATCAGAGTCTTTTCCAGTGAGTCAACTCTTTGCGTGAGGTGGCCAAAGTACTAGAGTTTCAGCTTTAGCATCATTCCTTCCAAAGAAATCCCAGCCTTGACTAGACGGTCCTTTGTTGGCAAACTAACGTCTTTGTTTTTGAATATGCTATCTAGGTTGTCATAACTTTCCTTCCAAGGAGTAAGCGTCTTTTAATTTCATGGCTGAAATCACCATCTGCAGTGATTTTGGAGCCCCCCCAAAATGGTATTTCCAGTAGTCGTGTATGCATGAATTTATCTCTGGGCTTTCTATTTTGTTCCATTGATCTAAATTTCTGTCTTTGTGCCAGTACCATACTGTCTTGATGACTGTAGCTTTGTAGTATAGTCTGAAGTTAGGTCGGTTGATTCCTCCAGTTCATTCTTCTTTCTCAAGATTGCATTGGCTATTCAAGGATTTTTTGTATTTCCATACAAACTGTGAAGTTATTTTTTCTAGTTCTGTGAAAAATACCATTGGTAACTTGTTAGGGATTGCATTGAATCTATAGATTGCTTTGGGTATTTTACTCATTTTCACTATATTGATTCTTCCAATCCATGAACATGGTATATTTCTCTATCTAGTTGTGTCATCTTTGATTTCTTTCATCAGTGTTTTATAGTTTTCTATATATAGGTCTTTTGTTTCCTTAGGTAGATTTATTTCTATGCATTTTATTCTTTTCATCACAATGGTGAATGGGATTGTTTCCTTAATTTCTCTTTCTGTTTTCTCATTGTTAGTGTATAGGAATGCAAGGGATATATGTGTGTTAATTTTATATCCTGCAACTTTACTATATTCATTGATTAGCTCTAGTAATTTTCTGGTGGTGTCTTTAGGGTTTTCTATGTAGAGGATCATGTCATTTGCAACAGTGGCTTAAAGTTCAGAAACGAAGATCATGGCATTTGGTCCCATCACTTCATGGGGAATAGATGGGGAAACAGTGGAAACAGTGTCAGACTTCATGGTTTTTCCTGTGGTCATGTATGGATGTGAGAGTTGGACTGTGAAGAAGGCTGAGCACTGAAGAATTGATGCTTTTGAACTGTGGTGTTGGAGAAGACTCTTGAGAGTCCCTTGGACTGCAAGGAGATCCAACCAGTCCCTTCTGAAGGGGATCAGCCCTGGGATTTCTAAGTCCCATAGAGTGTAACTGGATAGTCTTTAAATTTCCCTGTTTGGGACACCAGCTATGTGATGACAACCACAGGAGTCGAAGAAACTAATAGAATTGTTTGCCTTGTATGTATCCAGGATCTCATCCCCTCACCCTCCCTAAAGTCCCCCAACAACCTAGGAAGTCATTTGAAAACAAGACATCCTCAGGGAGATGGCAATCCTGTTAACAGTTTAGGCTTGTCTGCATGAACATCTGTTTTAATAGCACATCTGTATGGGTGTTGTACTTAGCAGGGTGACCTCAGTTTTGTCTTAGAGAATTTAATGGATTTTTCCTTTCTTGTTTTAAAGCCCTTTCCCTACACAATTAGTCAGTTGAAAGTGAAATCATTCTGCCTGGTCCTGAAATGAGAGATCAATAAATGTCGGGTAATGCTATGTGCAGCATCCAGGTAGCAGCCATAGCTAATGAAGCAGCGGATAAGTGATTTCACCAGTGTCTGAGCTCTGACACCAGGAATAAGTGCAGAAATGCTGCCCAAAGGGCCAGTCTGCCAGAGAGGAGAAACAAGGGTGTCTTCTGGCTGAGACAGATGTGGTAACAGGGCCAGGTGTGCTTGAGGGTTGCAGAGTCACCCTGGAAACGAGAAGAGAATCTTAGAGTCCAGGGTAGAGGGGCACAGAGTCCTGGTGTCTGAGGACTGGGAGGAGTAAAAAGATTACAGTTAGATTTCTAGTGAGAAATTCTCTTTTGTTCAGTCATTTACTCACTGATTTACTATTGATTACTTACTGAGCACCTATTGTGGGTCAAGCAATTTGTTATATACTGAGAAGATAAGTAGGACACAGGCCTTAACCCCAAGAAGCAAATGGCTCCAGTGGGTCAGATGGAAATGAAATTAAACTTGATAATTATAAAACATTAGTTTATATCAAATGATGGAGATATGCACATGGATTCTTTCTCATTCTGTATTTTAAGATTTTAATCTCCATTTTTCTTAGATGCATTCCCTAAAAAAGACCTCAAAGAATACCTATTTGGTTCAGTAATAATTGTTTCCACATCCTTGGCATACAGGAGGTGCCACATAAGAGTTGTTGAAATTGAAACTAAAGAGCACTTTTCACTTAATTGTTTTCACATGCATTGTTTCATAAGTTCCTTAGAATAACACTTCAAGATAGATAGATCTTAGTATTTTTGTCATCCTCATTTTCTGCTTGAAGTACTGACACATCAAAAATGGTGTTTATTTGCTAATTCATATTTTGGTGTCAAAAACTAAGTTTATGGGGTCCAGCTACTCTGGAAGTCCATCCATTTTAATGTGGATTAATATCCTGACCCAGATATGAACTTCAGATAAGACATTAACACAAGTTAATAATAACACAAGTTAACATTTTGTAGGAGATAGAAGATTGCTTGTCATCCCTCAAGTTATACCATGAAACTCAGTTGCCATGGACTTAATGACTTAAATAAAATTTTTACAAGGATATATGAGAATCTGAATTTCTCTTCTCACGGCAGGCAGATTCTTTACTGTCTGAGCCACTAGGGAAGCCCTTTAAGACATCATTATCCATCAATAAGGACTCAGGTTAAGTAAGCTCTCCAAGACTGTATAGTTAGGACATAACTGATTGGAATTCTAAACAAGATCAGTCTGACTCTTATGATGCTGCTCTCACCCTAATCTGGACCAAATTTAAAGAAAGCTAATAAGATCAATCCAATTGCACTGGGACTTTGACTACCTTATTATGAAGAAGACTCTAATTGCTCTGATGTGAACTGGAAAAGCTCAGCCAAAACTCACCAAGAGAAGCTAGCTCCTTCTGGTGATGCCGGGCCCCAGTCTCTAGTATTAGCATATGGCATCCTGTTAACAGCATTGACTCTAGTGCAAGCCAACTAAGTGCAAATCCCAAGTCTGCCACCTAATAGCTGGTAACCTTGAGAGAATTGCTTTATTTCTTTGTACTTCACTTTCCTCAACTGTAAATGCAGATAAGAATAGTGTACTCACGTTCCAAAAAGGTTTATTGGGAGAGCTAAATGATTTTTTTATATACAGAAAATGCCTAGATTAGTGCTTTGCTCTCAAGAGAATAAATGTTATGTAAGTCTTGGCAACTTCTATTATTATTATCTTTCTGTATAATGTTCACCTTTCTCTCTGCCAGCATACATATTCTCAGGGAGCACTTAGGGTGGTCCATTTAAAAATGGCCAGGAGTCAGAGACAGAAATGCAGGTGCTGATCTGTTTTTTTCTTCTGTTTCTCCAAGACCAGTGAGCATCGGGCAGTAATGGAACGAGACGACTCCACCACCTAGTTGTCGCTGCTCATATCCCTTTCATGTATAGTAAGCAGCTGTCTGGGTTAGTGAATATTTCTGAGTGGTTTCCCCTGCCCAGGTTCCTTTGGGTGATGACCTAACATCTTTTAGACCTTCTAGTAGTTTCAAGGTAATATGAGATAAATCAACTCGCATTTTATTTTGTCTCAGGATATTGTGATTTTTTTGGTGTAGGGAAGTTCTCCTGTTCTTTTATTACTTCCCCAAGTTGGTCACTGATGGCTCAGTTTCTTTTCAGAGAAAAGAACAAAATTCAATAAACATTGTCTGACTCAGACATTGTTTTAGGCACTCAACATTCATAATTCTATTATATATTTGTAACAACACTGTGAGTTAGATACTATTACTCCTGTTTTACGAGCTTGCCTTGTGTTGTTCAGTCTCTCAGTCATGTCTGACTCTTTGTGACCCCATGGACTGCAGCACAACAGGCTGTCCTTTACTATCTCTCTGAGTTTGCTCAAATTCATGTCCATTGAATCGATGATGCCATCCAACCATTTCATCCTCTGTCACCTGCTTCTCCTCCTGCCCTCAATCTTTCCCAGCATCAGGGTCTTTTCCAATGAGTCCGTTCTTTGCATCAGGTGGCCAAAGTATTGGAGCTTCAGCTTCAATATCAGTCCTTCCAATGAACATTCAGGACTGATTTCCTTTAGGATGGACTAGTTGGATCTCCTTGCTGTCCTTCTTGTGTTGCTGTTTTCCAAATGACTTTTTATACATTCCATTGTTGCATCTCTCTGATCCAGCTAGGAAAATCTCTTTATTTTTATGGATGCATATGATTAGATTGGGCCCACCAGGATAATTCAGGATAATCTTCCCATTTAAAGGTCATTATGCTCAATCATGTCTGCAGTGTTCATGGAAGGAACTATATTCACTGGTTCTGGGTATTCGGGGATAAACATCTTTGAGAGAAGGTGCATTTTTCTGTCTACCACAGGGTGGGTCTGGGGTTACTGGCAAACTTTGCCTACTTCTTAGCTTTGTCTCCTGGGCTTCCCAAGTACTGCAGTAGTAAAGAATCCATCTGCCAGCGCAGAAGATGCAAGAGACAGGAGTTCGATCCCTGGGTCAGAAAGATCCCCTGGAGAAAGAAATGGCTACCTGCTCCAGTATTCTTTCCTGGGAAATTCCTTGGACAGAGGAGCCTGGCGGGCTACAGTCCATGGAATTGCAAAGAATCGGACTTGCCTGAAGTACTGAGCACACACACACAAAGGTCTCCTGATCTTGGGGAATAATTGCTAATTTTCCACATTGTTCTCTAGATCAGATCTGAAGGTCAGGATGAAGATGAAGCCCAGGAAAGCTCTGAGCTACTAGTAGACAGATCCTGACCTACCACCAAAGTGTTTTTGGCCTACCAGCCTTCTCAATGTCCCTTTAAAGCAATTTGTAGTCTGTTATCCTGTATCATTAACCTAATTAGTGTAATTGCACCCAATTACGTAATCAGTGTAAATACATGAAGAATCACATAATTAGACGAAGTAATTAGGTAATTAATAGATGATGTGGGAAAAATCCACAGAAAACATTTTGAAATGGACATGGCGCCTGTATGAGGCAGGCGAATTGCTAACTTCAACATCTCAGCCAACTCCCTTGGTTGGGGAAGAGAGATCCACAAATTAATGAGAATCTAAAGCATGAAATTGTTGTTCTAAAAAATGATACCTTGTATCAGGTCCCTCCACCTCCAATTTTATAGCTCTATTTCCAGGTTCTCTCTCTGTGTTGCTCCTGAAGAGAGAAATTTCCCTCCCCAAGCTGAGTAGGATGAAAAAATCTAGCTCAACGGAAACCAGATTTGACACTGAGTCTATAGATAGGATGAGACTGTTATTAAGGCCATGTCTGTGTGACCAAAATAACCCACTGCGGCAGACACTGCTTTGGTCTGCTGAGTTGACAGTCTTCTCAGCTGATTCTCACTGAGGCAGAGTCAGCCTGAACATGAGCACGTGTTGCTTAAGCAGACCCAGCAACTCGTGGGAGTTCAGTGGAGAAAGAGGTCTTGCCAATTTGAGCTTCAAATTTGTCCACTTCTTTTTCCTTCTGGGCCTGCTGCCCTGGTGGCATCCAGCCTGAGCTCCTTGCATCCTCTCTCCCCCTCTTCCTCCAGTCTGTTCTCCTCCAGAGCGGCAGTAGTCTTAAGATCACCTCAATCCACTGCCAAAATATTTTCATGGAGAAAACCCACATCTTTAACATTGCCTACAAAGCCTTAAATGGGTTTCTCTGGTGGCTTAGTCGGTAAAGAATCTGCCTGCAATGCAGGAGACCTGAATTCAATCC
Source organism: Bison bison bison (assembly GCF_000754665.1). Classification (NCBI taxonomy): domain Eukaryota; kingdom Metazoa; phylum Chordata; class Mammalia; order Artiodactyla; family Bovidae; genus Bison; species Bison bison. Next base: position 417,412 of record NW_011494877.1, on the reverse strand, counting down.
CTGGGTAAGGAAGATTCCCAGGAGAAGGGAATGGCTACCCACTCCAGTATTCTTGCCTGGAGAATCCCATGGACAGAGGAGCCTGGTGGGCTACAGTCCATAGGGTTGCAAAGAATCAGACACAACTGAACAGCTATACATGGCACACTGGAAAAGCCTTATGAGATCAGGCCTCTGCTTACTCCTCAAGCTTTTCTTGCACCTTCTCCCAAAATGTTGTGTCTGTATTGGTTTTTCTGCCACGTCTTCAAGTGAGCTAAATTCTCTCCCACTTCAGAGCTTTCCTATAAGCTTTTCCCTCAGCTTGGAGCATGATGTCCCTTGTCTTTTCCTGGCTGAATCCATCCACTCCCTAGGCTCCTGGTTCCTTAGAGAAGCTTTCTATCATCCCTTAATTTAAAACATTTCCTCATTACAATCTCCCATAACACATTATACCTTTTCTTCCTGATATGCATCACCATCTGTAATTCTGCATTTATGATCTGCAATATTATTTTATGATCTGATCCTTCCCATTCACTAGATTATAAATTTCATGAAGACAACAACCATGGTTTATTCTGTTTACCTCGGAACCCCAAGTATCTAGTACGTAATAGAAACTCAACAAATTATTGTGAAATGAATAATGTATTGAGATTGGGAACTCTGAATACCAATCAGGAGTTATCACATCAGTGGTCAGGGTCAATTTAGGCAAATAGGATGAGAAGCTGGAATAGGGGCTCCTGTACCACAGACAATAGCATTTAAACAGCAGTTGCAGGGGAACCTGTGATTCACTGGGCGATGACCATCGTCTCCTCCTCATAACTTTAACCACAAAGACTTTCAAGTGAAGAACATCCAACTTCTCTTAACTCACAGTTGTGATCAGGTTTTGTCTTTCACTCCTTCTTTTCATTTTAGCCTGTTTTCTAGAGAGAAACCTATGGAGCTTGGGTTATTGATCAAATGCAGACACATCATTAAACTGGTTTTTATCTTCTGCCTTGCATTGCACATTCCAGAGAGAGACAACGGGGAGTTTGAGGTGGTTCACTATCTGGTGATGTAGACATAGGAATGGATTAGTCCCCATTAAAAGCAACAGGAAGAGTTTTTTTTTTTTTTTTTAATGGGTGGATCAGTCAGAATGGCTATCATCAAAAAATCCACAAACAATAAATGATGGAGAGGGTGTGGAGAGAAGGGAACCCTCCTACACTGTTGGTGGGAATGTAAATTAGTGCTGCTACTATGCAAAACAGTACAGAGATTCCTTAAAAAGCTAAAAGCAGAGCTAACATATGACCCTGCAATCCCACTCCTGGGCATGTGTCTAGAGAAAAACATGATCTGAAAGGATGCATGCACCCCAGTGTACATTGGACCATTGTTTACAATGGTCTAGACATGGAAGCAACCTAAATGTTCACATGAAGATGTGGTACATATATACAATGGGATATTACTCAGCCATTAAAAAGAATGAAATAATGCCATTTGCAGCAACATGGATAGACTTAGAGAGTGTCATACTAAGTGAAGTAAGTTAGACAGAGGAGAAATATCATATGACGTCCTTTATATGTGGAATCTAAGAAGAAATGATACAAATGAACTTACTTGCAAAACAGAAAGAGACTCACAGACTTAGAGAATAAACTTATGAGGCCAGGGTAAAGGGATAGTTAGGGAGTTTGGGAAGGACATGTACACACTGCTCTATTTGAAATGGAAAACCAACAAGGACCTACTGTATGACACGTGGAACTCTATTCAATGTGATGTGCTAGCCTGGATGGGAGGGTGGTTTACGAGAGAATGGATTTGTGTATATGTATGGCTGAGTCCCTTCAGTATTCATGTGAAACTGTCACAACATTGTTAATCAGCTATATCCCAATACAAAATAGCAGTTTCAAGTTTGAAAAAAGAAATACTTTTTAAGCAAAAAAAAAAAAGGTGGACTTTTTTGAGGGAAGGATATTCAAGTCACAAAAAGTAGTCAACTCTTGTTTCCAAACACTGAACTAAGCTAAATCAATAACAACATTAGACTGACTCATCACTTTTCATTCACTGTTATTGCATTTATAGTCACTTCTCTGATAAGCACTGAACATTTTGTAATAATTTCATTCTTTGATTTATTCTTAACTACATTGATATTTATTCTGTAGTAAATATGTACCAAACACCTCCTACTTGCTTGGAACTCTGCAGGTCACTGTAATGCACAAAATCCTCCTTTAAGCAACTTGTCTTCTTCCCCCAAAATCAGAACTCTGAGTCAGCCCTCTAAGAGCAGGATAATGTTACCATATAGGGAGAGTCAAAGAGGACCCTTCCTCATGGGTCTTAGTTCTTGGTAAGGACACAAAGAAGAATCTGAGGTCTTACCTGTGTCAAAAATAAGTTTTTTGAAGAAAGAACAGAAAGAACACTTCAAGGGAGAGGTGGGCTGAGCCAAGAGAGGCACTGGCACTGATATGATGAGGTAGGGGGGTTTTTAAGACAGAGCTTTTACATATTCATCTAGACAGGCGTGGACTGACAGTTTTGATTGACAGTTGCAAGTTACATAACAACACGCTCTACTACGCATGTCTTTCTCATAATTCAACCTGTTATAATCAGATGTATGTATGTATAGAATATTTATGAACCCTTAATAGGCTCCCAGCTGCCTAAGGTCACTTGAGGACACAGCTGTGCCTCAAGGGTACATGTGCTGGAGTTGGAAAAGTCTCTTTGGTTATTTTATAGTGTATCTGTGAGCTCTCCTGAGCAGCATAGAGGCATTTTGGGGTGGGGTTTAGAGATAAGCTTGAATCATATTTGGCTAGGTCACCCCTTGTTGCTCAAGCCTAACTTCTTACCTAACAGATAACTAGGAATGTTCTCAGACAGATAAATGACTGTGGTTATGTCTGGAGTTATAAGCTGTGCCAGAGAACACAGATGGTATGTCTATTGGATTGGTGTGACTAAGACAGACATGGTCCCCTTTCTTAGAGGACTTACAGTCTAGCTGACACAATAGACTATCAAGCAAGTAATTCTAGTTGAATGTGATGATCAGTTTGATTAGTTTTCTGTGATTGTTGTTTTCATTCTGTCTGCCCTCTGAGGGATAAGGATAAGAGGCTTATGGAAACTTCCTGATGGGAGAGACTGACTGAGGGGGAAACTGGGTCTTGTTCTGATGGGTGGAGCCATGCTCAGTAAATGTTTAATCCAATTTTCTGTTGATGGGTGGGGCAAGTCCCTGTCAGTTTCTTGTGGGGCATTGCTCCTTTCTCCTGGGTCCTGGTGTGCACAAGATTTAGTTTGTGCCTTCCAAGAGTCTGTTTCCCCAATCCTGTGTAAGTTCTGGCAGCTCTATGGAAAGGTTAATGGCGACCTCCTCCAAGAGGGCTTATGCCACACCCAGGTCTGCTGTACCCAGAGCCCCTGCCCCTGTGGCGGGCCACTGCTGACCTGTACCTCTGCAAGAGACACTCAAACACTCAAAGACAGGTCTGGCTTAGTCTCGGTGGGGTCTCCTGTTGTGCACAGGTTTTGTTTGAACCCTCCAAGCATCTCTGGTGGGTATTTGGTTTGATTCTAAATGTCATTTGGCCTCTCCTACCATCTTTCTGGGGCTTCTCCTTTGCCATTAGATGTGGGGTACCTTTTTTTGGTGGGATCCAATATTCTCCTGTCAACGATTGTTCAGCAGCAAGTTGAAATTTTGGAATTCTCACAGGAAAGTTGAGCGCACGTCCTTCTACTCCACCACCTTATTTGATAACCACAAGAGATGTCCTTTTCATTATAGGGGTCTGGAATGCAAAAGAAGGAAGTCAACAAATACTTGGAGTAACAGGAAAATTTGGCTTTGGAGTACAAAATGATGCAGGGCAAAGGCTAACAGAGTTTTGCCAACAGAATGCACTGGTTATAGCAAACACCCTCTTTTAACAACACAAGAGAAACTCTACACATGGACATCACCAGATGGTCAATACTGAAATCAGACTGATTATATTCTTTGCAGGCAAAGATGGAGAAGCTTTATATAGTCAGCAGAAACAAGACCAGGAGCTGACTGTGGCTCAGATCATGAACTTCTTATTGCAAAATTCAGACTTAAATTGAAGAAAGTGGGGGAAAGCACTAGACCATTCAGGTATGACCTAAATCAAATCCCTTATGATTATACAGTGGAAGTGACAAATAGACTCAAGGGGTTAGATCTGATAGACAGAGTGCCTGAAGAATGATGGACGGAGGTTTGTAACATTGTACAGGAGGCAGTGATCAAGCCCATCCCCAAGAAAAAAATGCAAAAAGGTAAAATGGTTGTTTGAGGAGGCCTTACAAATGGCTGAGAAAAGAAGAGAAGCTAAAGGCAAAGAGAAAAGGAAAGATATACCCATTTGAATGCAGAGCTCCAAAGAATCACAAGGAGAGCTAAGAAAGCCTTCCTCAGTGATCAATGCAAAGAAATAGAAGGAAACAATAGAATGGAAAAGACTAGAAATCTCTTCAAGAAAATTAGAGATACCAAGGGAACATTTCATGCAAAGATGGGCTCAATAAAGGACAGAAATGGTATGGACCTAACAGAAGCAGAAAATATTAAGAAAGGTGGCAAGAATACACATAAGAGCTATACAAAAAAGATCTTAATGACCCAGTAACCACAGTGGTGTGATCACTCACCTAGAGCCAGACTTCCTTGAATGTGAAGTCAAGTGGGCCTTAGGAAGCATCAGTATGAATAAAGCTAGTGGAGGTGGTGGAATTCCAGTTGAGCTCTTTCAAATCCTAAAAGATGATGCTGTGAAAATGCTGCACTCAATGTGTCAGCAAATTTGGAAAATTCAGCAGTGGCCACAGGACAGGAAAATGTCAGTTTTCATTCCAATCCCTAAGAAAGACAATGCCAAAGAATGCTCAAACTACTGTACAATTGCACTCATCCCACAAATTCTGAGCTAGCAAAGTAATGCTCAAAATTCTCCAAGCCAGACTTCAACAGTACATGAACTGTGAAATTCCAGATGTTCAAACTGGATTTAGAAAAGGCAGAGAAACCAGAGAGCAAATTGCCAGCATCTGTTGGATCATTGAAAAAGTAAGAGAGTTCCAGAAAAACATCTACTTGTGCTTTATTGACTATGCCAAAGCCTTTGACTGGGTGGATTACCACAAACTGTGAGACATTTTTAAAGAGATGGGAATACCAGACCACTTTACCTGCCTCCTGAGAAATCTGTATGCAGGTCAAGAAGCACCAGTTAGAACTGGACATGAAACAACATACTGGTTCCAAATTGGGAAAGGAGTACTTCAAGGCTGTATATTGTTACCCTGCTTATTTAACTTATATGCAGAGTACATCATGTGAAATGCTGGGCTGGATGATGCACAAGTTGGAATCAAGATTGTTGGGAAAAGTATCAATAACCTCAGATATGCAGAGGACACCACCCTTTATTAGAAAGTGAAGAACTAAAGAACCTCTTGATGAAAGTGAAAGAGGAGGGTGAAAAAGCTGACTTAAAACTCAACATTAAGAAAACTAAGATCATGGCATCTGGTCCCATCATTTCATGGCAAATAGATGGGAAAACAATGGAAATAGTGAAGACTTTATTTTTTCACACTCCAATATCACTGCAGATGGTGACTGCAGCCATGAAATTAAAAGATGCTTGCTCTTTGGAAAAAAAGCTATGACCAAGCTAGACAGCATATTAAAAATCAAAGACATTACTTTGCGAATAAAGGTCCTTGTAGAGAAAGCTATGATTTTTCCAGTATTCATGTATGGATGTAAGAGTTGGACCATAAAGAAAGCTGAGCGCCGAAGAACTGGTGCTTTTGAACTTGGTGCTGGAGAAAACTCTTGAGAATCCCTTTGATTGCAAGGAGATCAAATCAGTCCATCCTAAATGAAATCAGTCATGAATATTCATTGGGATGAATGAATGAATGAATGAATGTGCTGAAACTGAAAGTCCAGTACTTTGGCCACCTGATTCAAAGAACTGACTCACTGAAAAAGACCCTGATGCTGGCAAGATTGAAGGCAGGAGGAGAAGGTGATGACAGAGGATGAGATGGTTGGATGGCATCACCGAACTCGATGACATGAGTTTGAGCAAGCTCCTGGAATTGGTGATGGACAGGGAAGCTTGGTGTGCTGCAGTCCATGGAGTCACAAAGAGTTGGACATGACAGTGAATGAACTGAACTGTGATGAGCATTATGCTAGAGGAAATATAGGGTGCTATCATAACACATTTTAGGGGAATTTTATCTAGTCTAGGGTCTTGAGGAAAGGCTCCAGGAAAAACGAATATTTAAACTGAGATTTACCAGCAAGATAGAGCTTTGTCATGTCAAAGTGATGCTTGGTATGAGTGATTTTGAAGGGGAAGTGAAGTGAAGTGAAAGTTGCTCAGTTGTGTCCGAGTCTTTGTTACCCCATGGACTATATAGTCCATGTAATTCTCCAGGCCAGAACACTGGAGTGGGTAGCCTTTTCCTTCTGCAAGGGATCTTCCTAACCCAGGGATCGAACTCAGGTCTCCTGCATTGCAAGTTGATTCTTTACCAAGTGAGCTATCAGGGAAGCCCCTTTGAGTGGGAAGCTGGGATGTATATGTAGTGATAATGATGCAGGCCTTGGGAGCCATGTTCAAAATACTGGAGCTGAGAAGGTACATGGAATTCTGTATGATTCTTTAATGAAGGTGGGTATAGAAGGATGCTGCTGTAGAGATTGCAAATGCGAATTATGGAGGGAAGCTTGTTAGAGTCTATCTTTTATACCAACTCGCTTTTTCTCTTCAAATTCCTATATTTGAGTGGAAGGAGAGATATATGATTGATCTATAAATTTCTAGGGAAAGAGGATCTTTCCCCTGCCCCCACCAAAAGAAGAAACTTCTTAAAACAAGAGCACTCTTATTTTATATTTTATTCACATAAAATTTTTATACTTTATATGTACAAAATATTTAATGTCTTATACTTCCTAATTTATATTTCCCATATCTTTTAGTATAATATAAGGTAAAGGACTTCCCTGGTGGCTCAGACGGTAAAGCGTCTGCTTATAATGCAGGAGACCCACGTTCGATCCCTGGGTCGGGAAGATCCTCTGGTGAAGGAAATGGCAACACACTAGTACTCTTGCCTGGAAAATCCCATGGATGGAGGAGCGTGGTAGGCTATAGTCCATGGGGGTAGCAAAGAGTCGGACACGACTGAGTGACTTCACTTTCACTTTCAAGGTATATAAAGTTTGATTGATTATATGGCGATCTAGATTAGTTTTTATCTTTATTGGCATTCCATTTGTATCAGTATTAGAATAAATAAGTTGAGGAAGTTTTATAGTGAGCATCCAGATGGCCTGAAAATAATTCTGCATGATTCTTTAAGGAAGGTGAATATAGAAGGATGCTGTTGTAAGGAATTGCAAATGAAAATTGTGGAGGGAAGCTTGTTATAGTCTATCTCCTTGTACCAACTTGCCTTCTTCCTGAAAACTCCTATCTCTAGGTCAGGTCCCCAAGCATTGGAGTAATCAGTTCCTTTTTCAGGGATGTTAGTTACCACATCTAGATTCATTGCCTGTACCAATAAAACCTGTACCAGCCCACCAAGATGGGCTTCCCTAGTAGCTCAGATGGTAAAGCAACCACCTGCAATGCAGGAGACCCGGGTTTGATCCCTGGGTCAGGAAGATCCCTTGGAGAAAGAAATGGCAACCCAGTCCACTATCCTTGCCTGGAAAATCCCACGGACAAAGGAGCCTGGTGGGCTACAGTCTATGGGGTCACAAAAAGTTGGACATGACTGAGCAGATGACACACATGCCAACAGAAAGAACACAGAGAGTATGTCCATTGGATTGGGCTGACTAACCAGTGACTCTAGCGAGATGCTAGCAGGCATACATATTGATTATAAATAATGTCTCCATATCTTACAGTAGGTCATATCAAAGAGATTTCAAAATATCTCTCCCTCTGATTTGTTCTAATGAGCTGTGTTGTCTGGAACTTTTCTTTTAGTATTCGTATATGACCTGGCCCTGGTGCCACCACAGGTCAAATCCTTTTTAAAAAAATCTTTATTTATTTATATTGGAGTGTAGTTGATTAGCAGTGTTGTGTTAGTTTTGGGTGTACAGCAAACTGATCCAGTTATACATAAGAATGTGTATATTCTTTATCATTTTTTTCCCATTTAGGTTATTACAGAATATTGAGAGCTCCCTATGCTATACAGTAGGTCCTTGATGGTTATTAATTTTTAAATAAGGCAATGGGAGGCCTTACAAATAGCTGTGAAAAGAAGAGAAGCAAAAAGCAAAGGATAAAAGGAAAGATATAAGCATTTGAATGCAGAGTTCCAAAGAATAGCAAGAAGAGATAAGAAAGCCTTCCTCAGTGATCAATGCAAAGAAATAGAGGAAAACAACAGAATGGGAAAGACTAAGATCTCTTCAAAAAAATTAGAGATTCCAAGGGAACATTTCATGCAAAGATGGGCTCGATAAAGGACAGAAATGGTATGGACCTAACAGAAGCAGAAGATATTAAGAAGAGGTGGCAAGAATACACAGAAGAACTATACAAAAAAGGTTTTCATGACCAAGATTATCATGATAGTATGATCACTCACCTAGAGCCAGACATCCTGGAATGTGAAGTCAAATGGGCCTTAGAAAGCATCACTATGAACAAAGCTAGTGGAGATGATGGAATTCCAGTTGAGCTATTTCAAATCCTGAAAGATGATGCTGTGAAAGTGCTGCACTCAATATGCCATCAAATTTGGAAAACTCAGCAGTGGCCACAGGACTGCAAAAGGTCAGTTTTCATTCCAATCCCAAAGAAAGGCAATGCCAAAGAATGCTCAAACTACCGCACAATTGCACTCATTTCACACACTAGTAAAGTAATGCTCAAAATTCTCCAAGCCAGGCTTCAGCAGTATGTGAACCGTGAACTTCCAGATGTTAAAACTGGTTTTAGAAAAGGCAGAGGAACCAGAGATCAAATTGCCAACATCTGCTGGATCATCAAAAAAGCAACAGAGTTCCAGAAAAACATCTGTTTCTGCTTTATTGACTATGCCAAAGCCTTTGACTGTGTGGATCACAATAAACT
>NW_011494877.1:403488-407812 GCF_000754665.1 Bison bison bison | reverse complement strand
CCTAGATAGCACATTGAAAAGCAGAGACATTACTTTGCCAACAAAGGTTCGTCTAGTCAAGGCTATGGTTTTTCCAGTGGTCATGTATGGATGTGAGAGTTGGACTGTGAAGAAAGCTGAGCACTGAAGAACTGATGCTTTTGAACTGTGGTGTTGGAAAAGACTCTTGAGAGTCCCTTGGACTGCAAGGAGATCCAACCAGTCCATTCTAAAGGAGATCAGTCCTGGGTGTTCTTTGGAAGGAATGATGCTAAAGCTGAAACTCCAGTACTTTGATTTGACTGTTCACTTTGTCCTCTGAAATTATGAATAAGGAAAGCATTTAGAGCCATAGGTCTAGTTCTAGGGGAAAAAAAAAAGCTGGCTCTATTTTCTGAGGTTCCTTGGCTGGTTATTTTTCAAACCAGAAGACTTCCTTTCCATGATGTGAAACTCTAAATTGCCAGAATGGTTAAAAATAACATATTTTTAAAGGTTGCTATACTTGAGAGATCCTTAGACAGTTGCAGCTTCTTTATAGGATTATGAAGAAGCTGCACATGTGGAAAACAATAGAATATCTGTCTCTCTTTCTCTCTGCATTCTGTGGTCTGTGAATCTGGGAGTAGGTCTTGGATGCTGTTGCCAGACAAGAGAGGGTACTATTTGTAACTGTAGTTGGCAGGTAAAGGTGGTGACACTCAATGAGGCTGATGCTATTTTTTCTTTGGTTGTGACCTCACTCTGTTGCCTTGACAGCTGCTGTGGAAGGTGAAACCTGTGGAACATGTAAAGCTTAGAAACCTCTCACTGAGATTGTTCCCTCTCTGGCTAAACCCCTCTTTCAAATGAATTGCATCATTTTCCTTCCCATTGTCACTGGGATATCCTAGTCTGTCCCTGTACAAAAGCCATCTCTTTCTGCAGCAGGCATGGCAGAACTTCCATCCTGCTAAGAGTTCTCCAGAGGGAGCTTGGGCCCCAGGGAGTGTCTGAAATCACAAGCATTTAGAGGAAAATTGAAGCTCTGTGGAGTTTCAATCTGCCTTCCCTAAAAAAGGCACATGGGTATAAGTCATTTGTCCATCAAGTCTTCTGTATTCTCCAGTTAGTACTTCCTATGTTTCTCTTTTCCTTAGGCATTTTTTAAAGCTTCTCTGCTTGTCTGTCACCACTCTTTTCTCAGGTATCCCTATGACTCATGAGGAATTGACGTAATTTCTCCTTTTGATTCTGTGACAATTAACCTCTGTCCCTGCAGGTGTGGCACAGCTATGCTGGGGAGATGCACCAAAGGGATTAAGGGGCACTTTGGTACCCAAGACTCTTGTTTGGAAGATGCATCCTTCCTAGAGCAAGTCTCTAGTATCATAGAGAATTTGCACTAATGTTCTGAGTCCCAAACTTCTCTGTATGTGCCCTTTATATTGAAATGGCCAGAAAGAATTTCCAGGTGAAATTTTTGAGATGAAAAGGAGTGCTGGAACTCTGGAGGAGGGTGAAAGGGTCCAACCCCCAGTGTTCCTGTTCTGGGATTTCAGGCAAGGACAATGATGAGTAGAGACCGCTGGGTTGGAGATAAATGCCTGGCCTTTTTAGGCAGCATTGTTTAGCACACAGAAATTACTCTAGGGTGCATCTAGTCCCATTAATTTATTTCACATATGAGGAAATTGAGGCCCAAAACAAAGCTTATTCAAAGTCATCCAGCCAAATACTCTAGCTGAGACTGGAACTCAGATTGCCTAAGTTTCCAGCTGGTGTTTATTCTGCACTAATGGAATTCTCTGGAAAAAGACTATTGTTTTAATGAAATCTTGACCAGTCTAAGGACATTACAAAACTTTTTTGGTAAGGTTCTAGTACCACTGAACATTCTTGAATGAAAAAGAATTTACAAAGTCTTTGTAACAGGGCAATCTACTGAGTAATAACTCATGTCAACCTTATTCTCTGTGGAGTAACATTCAGTTACTTTTTTTTACCACTGATTATTTCATGAGTACCATACAGCATGCAAAACATTGAAAGATAGAGAGATGGAAAAAAAATAACGCTTCAACATTCCTGAAACTTGTGAAAGACTTGTATTGCAAGTGACATTTGACTTGAGTTTTGAAAAAGGGGTTCCAAGTAGAATTGGTTTCTAGTATCCAGTCTTTCTGGAACATAAGCTTTCTAGAGAGAAGCAATGACATATACATTTAGATCACAGAAGTTTTTCTTCTAATTTTTCTAATTTTCTTCTAATTTTTCTTCTAATAAATTTATAGGGCTGGTTAATTAAACAGGAATAATAGATATAACCTATCTCAACTTTTGCAAGGCTTTTGAACTCATCCTTTGCAGTTTCCTCATTAATAAGCCAGGAAACAAATTCTAGGCCAAATAATTTTTAGGTGAGTGAAGAGTAAACCATAAGATTAAGTTGATCATTATAGATTTAATGATCAATTAAATCTATCAATGTAGATTTAATAAGTATTAATTTCTGGGAAATGTAAGGGAGGGGTCAGCAAATTATGACCTGAAGGCCAAATCCGGCCCATTACCTATTTTTAGGTAAATAAAGTGTTATTGGAATAGTGCCTTGGCCATTTATTTTCATGTAGTGTCGGTGGCTGCTTTTGCATTAACACTGGCAGAATTAAGTAATTGCAACAGAGACATAAGGCCTGGGAGAGATACAGTCTCTGTCTCTGTCTTAGGTCAGGTTTCCTGGGAGGCAGAGTCTGGATGGAGATTTGCATGCAGGAGACCTATCAGTTCAACATCTGTAAGGGACCGAAGGAGGAAACAATGGGGATATGGAGAATTTGAGCTACCAAGAATTTGCAAATGAAGCCTCAGTCTGTCTTACAGGGAATTGCTATACATCATGTTTATGATCAATTTTTTTTTTCTTTCTTTTTTTGTGCTATGGCTAGGCAATTTCATGTATAAGGGCTCAGTTAACTTTCACAAAAGAAATTTCTAGATACCATTTACGCTATTTATAAATGAAAAAAACTGAAACACATAGAGTTTTTGAGTGATTTGACAGATAAAGCCTGAATTTCTGATAAGCTTGTAAAGGCTCTGTGTATTAATTGGCCAAAAGATTGTTTTGAGCTTAATTCTAGATGGACAAAAATATATCCAGTGATTAAAAAAAAAAAAAGTCAAAAAACAACTCACGTGCATAAGATCATGGCATCCGGTCTATCACTTCACGACGAATAGATGGGGAAAAAATGGAAACAGACTTTATTTTTTGGGCTCCAAAATCACTGCAGATGGTGACTGAAGTCCTAAAATTAAAAGACTCTGGCTCCTTGAAAGTAAAACCACGACAAACCTACATAGTGTATTGAAAAGCAGAGACATCACTTTGCTGACAAAGGTCTGTCTAGTCAAAGCTATGGTTTTCCAGTAGTCACGTGTGGATGTGAGAGTTGGACCATAAAGAAGGCTGAGCACTGAAGAACTAATGCTTTTGAACTGTGGTGCTGGAGAAGATTCTTGGACAGCAAGGAGATCAAACAAGTCAATCCTAAAGGAAATCAACCTTGAATATTCATTGGAAGGACTGATGCTGAAACTGAAGCTCTATTACTTTGGCCACCTGATGTGAAAAGCCAGCTCACTGGAAAAGACCCTGATGCTGGGAAAGATTGATTGCAGGAGGAGAAGGGGGAGACAGAGGAAGAGATGGTTGGATGGCATCACCAATTTGATGGACATGAGTTTGAACAAACTCCAGGAGATAGTGAAAAATGGGAAGCCTGGCGTGCTGCATTCTATGGGGTCTCAGAGCCGGACATGACTGAGTGATTGACTGAATGGCAACAACAACATGCTTAAGACATTTATTCAAGATTCACATGACATTACTTGCCCATTAACATCTTTGGAAAATGTATGTATTTATTTGGCTGGGTCTTAGTTGTGGCATGTGAGATCTTTAGTTGTGGCGTGTGAACTCTAAGTTGCAGCATGTGGGGTCTTAGCTCCCTGAAAAGGGATTGAACTCAAGCCTCCTGCACTGGGAGCATGAAGTCTTAGCCCCTGGACCACCAAAGAAGTCCCACCCATTAACATCTTGATGATTTACTGTTTGGATATATCAAAGGAGAAATTTCACTTCCTCAGTTCACTTATTTTAAAGATCATCTTCAGAAACTATAAAACTCCTAGAGGAGAACATAGGCAAAACACTCTCTGACATACATCACAGCAGGATCCTCTATGACCCACCTCCCAGAATATTGGAAATAAAAGCAAAAATCAACAAATGGGACCTAATTAAACTTAAAAGCTTCTGCACAACAAAGGAAACTATAAGCAAGGTGAAAAGACCTCCTTC
>NW_011494877.1:378021-402844 GCF_000754665.1 Bison bison bison | reverse complement strand
CAGCCACTATGGAGAACAGTATGGAGATTCCTTAAAAAACTGGAAATAGAACTGCCTTATGACCCAGCAATCCCACTGCTGGGCATACACACCAAGGAAACCAGAAGAGAAAGAGACACGTGTACCCCAATGTTCATCACAGCCCTGTTTATAATAGCCAGGACATGGAAGCAACCTAGATGTCCATCAGCAGATGAATGGATAAGAAAGCCGTGGTACATATACACAATGGAGTATTACTCAGCCATTAAAAAGAATACATTTGAATCAGTTCTAATGAGGTGGATGAAACTGGAGCCTATTATACAGAGAGAAGTAAGCCAGAAAGAAAAACACCAATACAGTATACTAATGCATATATATGGAATTTAGAAAGATGGTAACAATAACCGTGTATACGAGACAGCAAAAGAGACACTGATGTACAGAACAGTCTTTTGGACTCTGTGGGAGAGGGAGAGGGTGGGATGATTTGGGAGAATGGCATTGAAACATGTATAATATCATATATGAAAGAAGTTGACAGTCCAGGTTCGATACACGATACTGAATGCTTGGGGCTGGTGCACTGGGACGACCCAGAGGGATGGTATGGGGAGGGAGGAGGGAGGAGGGTTCAGGATGGGGAACACATGTATACCTGTGGCAGATTCATTTTGATATATGGCAAAACCAATACAATATTGTAAAGTTAAATAAAACAAAAAAAATAAATAAAGATCATCTTCAATTTACATGCTGGTCCTAGAAATAGACTAAGGTCAAATGTGGATAATTGGTCCAAAGGATCTAAGATTAAGTAACAATAGACTGTAATCATTCTTATATAAATGATGCTGAGGATTATTTTTTCAAGGCTGTTATAATGGAAATGAGTTGATATCCAGGGCAGCCAATTAAAGCTCAGGAGCATTTCAGTGGTCACATAATAGAAAGGAAGATAAACAAAAGCTGAGCTAATTCCACTATGTATAATAATCTCCCATTTCCTTGCAGTACTAGGTGCCATTTCTGTCTTAGGTTGATCATTTTTTGTTTCTTTTTCTTTTCTTTTCTTTTTATTTCCCATGACTGGAAGGTCACTCACTATATCTGGAGTGGAAAGTAATGGGTGCTTGCTCATTCTCCAGCTTGTTACTGTGATGAACATTGGCAAGTTAAGTAACTTCTGTAAGTTTTGGTTTCCTCATCTTGTGATATTGACCTTGCCTTTATCTTAGGTTATTATAAGCCCTAAAGGATAGAATGTAGATAAAAATCCATTATAAGCTTAAATGTACAATGCAAATACTTAAAAAATGTACTAGTACAGCATCTTCAACCTAGTGGAACTTATAACGCTACTTTATGTATATTGAAATCCTAAAAATAATTTTATTCACTTTTTCTTAGTAATTAGCTTCAATCCTTAATAAGTTTCATAAGATAGAATCTGTAGTATTACAAGTATCCAGAAATAAAGCATTCCTGGAGGAAGTTTAACTTATTCAAGGGAAAGATACTGTATATCTCATGAATTTGAAGGCAGGAATCCATCCTTATGTGACCTCTTTGTGAACAAGAGTTGGTGGTGGTCCAGCCTTTGCACAGTCATGTGACGTGTGATGTGGAGACACCACCCCAACTTCAGAAGCTTTGAAGAATGACGTCAGTTCTCACTGAAAATTTTCCCGAAAGGAGTTAATCTAGGGTTTTATCCTGTGGTGAAACAGAAAGCCTCCCAGACTGTTTTTCTCTAGACGTTAATTTTTCTCCCCAAAGTTCTATCCTTAGGACAATGTCAGGGAAATCCCTCCAGTTGCCATTTATCAGTTCTGTTTCTTTCCTACTGGACTGCTTCTGCCACTTACTTCCTTCTGTAAACCTGTCATGTTGTTCCTCCTACGACCTACAACAGCTCCTACTTCTGTCCAGGACAGGTCACTCTATTCTTTGTCAGCGCCATGCTTTATGATCCTCTCTCGTTTGAAGAAATGCCTGTTTCCTCTTATCCTACATTTCTTGTGAAGAATTCTCATGGAACACTTCTAGAGAATACAATTCTTCACTCTACTCTGTCTGTGACAAGTAGTTTCTAGGGAGATTGACATCAGAAGCATCGCTACATGTGACTGCGAGTCAGAAGCATTCTCTCTCTTGGTTCTATTTCCCATCAGCCCAGTATTTCATTTCAGCCCCCAGAAAGGGGTGAATTTCCATGGTTCTATCCATTGAAAACCTGAGAATATATTTAATGGTGTTAGAAATTGGAATCAAGAATAATATTAGCCTACGGAAAATGCCCGAGTCACAAATATTCTTTTGGAACATGATCCATCTGTAAACCAAGGATTCCATGTCTAAACAAATCTGGGCATCTGATTTCTCTCTCTCTTTTTTTTTCCCTGAAAATGTGACCATTGATAATGACCTCTGCACATATTCCCAAATGCTTACCATACTTGGGCAGCTACACAGATAAGAACAGGCCAAGATTATACACATTTTACCCCCAGATTCCCTCTTTAACTCTGCTCTTCTCTGTCTATCTCAAGATTACATATCAGAATGAAAGTAGGAGGGAGTGATATTATTATCATTGGGATAAATTTCCATTTGTTATTATTTTTAAAGCAAAAAATTTGAAAATGGCCATGCTTTATTTTTAGTAACAGACTACGTTCAGTAAACTTCATAATCCATCATGATTTCCCTGAGTGCTGTGACACGATAGTTGAGAACTGTCGGTTAGGGGTGTGAGTGTAAATTTATTAATGCTTTCCTGACTTTCTTACCCTTAGTAAGCCATAGTCATGCTGGCTAAGGAACAGAGGGCAATTACAAGCTTCCTGGTGTTTATATGGATGGCAGCCATCTATATTTCTCTGCGAAGGGTCTATGGAATAAAAGTGTGCATTGCAGAGGCAGTTAAGTGAGCCAGATATAGCAAACTAAGGCAGATAACGATATGGCCTCAGGCCTAACATGGCTCAAGTCATTCCTCCCTGACAAGAGTAACGGCTCTTTTGCCCTTAAGGCCCTCAGGCCCACGGAGCTCCGGGCTGTCATCCTTCTCTCCACAGAACACGTGAGGTCATTAAGAGAAATGCTGACGCCACTCTCGGGGCCGTGATCTTCCCTGACACCAGGTTGCAGCTGACACAGAGATGACATTCCTTTGGTGTCAAATCCAGGCAGAGTGTTGTCCTACCTGTCCCAATATCTGTTGGAAATCAGCTCTTGGAAATAATTTAATTGGTTCTACCTCAATTCAGATAAGACTGAAAGGCAAGGATAAAGTTGCCACACAAGGGCAACCCTGGATTCCAAATGACCCTGGAAGATCCCTGGATACAATGAGCCTGGTACACCTGTGGGAACTCTACCTGGCTAGTTAAATCCTGAAGTAATGTGTGTATGAGACAACAGATTTATGTGGATTGCGTATGTATGCTTGCATTCCTGGATGCAAAGGGTTCCTGGATCCAGTTCCAAAATGTATGTGTGTGAAGGCATCCCCATGCCAGCAAGGAATTTCTTGGAGACCAGCAGAGTGTCCAGAAATTTGGCTCAATTCTGACATTATCTACCCAGAGAAAGAATCTACCCAGATTCCACAGCTAAAGGGCTCCATCCCACAATACTTCCCTCCATTTCTAACACCAGATGCAAGCCCAGGTTTTTACCTGTGTTTCTGACCCACTAGCTGTAAATGAGAAGTTCCCAGGACCCCCTCCTCACGTTTGATTAATTTGCTAGCATGGCTCACAGAACTCTGGAAAACTTGTGTCTTCACTAGGTCGTTGTTTAGTCACTAAGTTGTGTCCGCTGCTGCTGCTGCTAAGTCACTTCAGTCGTGTCTGACTCTGTACGACCCCATAGACGACAGCCCACCAGGCTCCCCTGTCCCTGGGATTCTCCAGGCAAGAACACTGGAGTGGGTTGCCATTTCCTTCTCCAATGCAAGAAACTGAAAAGTGAAAGTGAAGTCGCTCAATTGTGTCCGACTCTTAGCGACTCCATGGACTGCAGTCTACCAGGCTCCTCCATCCATGGGGTTTTCCAGGCAAGAGTACTGGAGTGGGGTGCCATCGCCTTCTGACTCTTACCAATTTATTATAAAAGAATGTGTATTAGAAGATACAAATTGATAGGTAAAGAGAGAAATAGGTGAGATTCTAAACAAAGGACCTTCTGCCTTGTGGAGTGTGGGGCCTTGCACATGGAATTATTCTGATTTGCCAACAGGAAACTCTTAGGGGAAAAAAGAAACAAAAAGCTTTCCTTCTGTTTCTTATGGAAGCTTCATTACATAGTCATGATGGACTCAGTTATCAGCCAGTGGAAACTGATTCAACTTCTAGTCCCTCTCACCTCCCAGGAAATCAGGGAGTGGGATTAGAAGCTCCAACCATCTAATTAGACAGTGAGTTCTCCTGGCAACCAGCACCCACCCTTGTGTGTCTCTGTGCTCAGCTGTGTCCCACTCTTATGACCACATGGACTGTAGCCCACCAGGTTTCTCTGTCCATGGAATTTTCCAGGCAAGAATGCTGGAGTGGGTTGCCCTTTTCTCCTCCAGAGAATCTCCCTGACCCAGGGCTTGAAGCTGTGTCCCTTGTGTCATCAGCAGGGAGATTCTTTGCCACTGTGCCACCTGGGAAGGTCTTGGGTGGGAACCAAAGGAAAACTTCTTAAAGTTTTTTTTTCAGAAACTGAGCATAAGAGACAAAATATTATCACATTTTTCTTATTGCCTGGGAAATTTTAAGGGTTTTGGTAGTTGTGAGCCAGGAATTGTGGATGAAAACCAAATATATTTTTCCTATAACTTACTTTAACTATTTTGTGCTGGGTATATGGAGTAAATGGCCTTGTTAATAGTGAGGATATGCCTATATTTGGTCATTAGAAATTTCATTTACAAAGTTAGAAATCATATAATAAGCACAATACATTGTTCAAAGACATGGATGCTTTTCCTTTTGTGCTGCAATGAAGAGTATCTTCCCTCCCTTCTCCCTTACTCTTCATAAGGTAGCTCACTGATTCCCTGGACGGAATCAGTGTGAGAGGTGCATTCATCCCCTCTTCTTTCACATGATTCTTCTTCTAGGAAAGGACACGGAGAACACAGAAAGATTGAAATGCTAGCATATTGACTTTAATGGCTGAGTTTAAGCATGGAATCTCTATGGTGTTGCTTCACAGACGTTTGTTGAGTGGGGGTTGCCATTGTGAGCTCACTCTTCCTTCAGGGAAACTGACTCTGGCTGTTCCCTTTGAGAGTTTTTCACAATAAGGACTTTGAAGACAATCACAAGCCACTTTCAATTAGGCTTCCTGGAATAGGCTTTAATCTAATGAGATCATTAACACACGGTGACATATCAGGGCTGCCTGATGTCATTACTGGACAAGGGGATAATTTTCCCTTTTTCTTTGAGAAGGGGAGGACCTGCTGCATACAGGCCAATACTTTGTGAACTTGGAGTGTAGGCTAGCAATATAATAGACAGTAATTTTAAGTCAAGGCAGGATAAATATAAAAATAACTCTTCTTGGTATGGTTGCCTATTTGTCTCTATTAATGAAACCAGTGAAGTCTTTCATTGAGAAAAAAAGACATGGATGTGGGACTGCTATGTCTGCATTTACAATTTAGAAGCAGAATCATTCAGAAGAAAACTGCTGATGTTGGTCATTAGTAGATCCAGCTTTTGCCCCTTTTATGGCACTAACAAGCTTTGTGATTAAAGGGATAAGTTTGTGTTAAATAACCCCTTGCCAGTTCTCCCTTGTGACCAAGGGCATGCACTGGTGAGACAGCTGTCTGGAGTTTCAAGCAGTGCTTACTGTCTATATAATCCTGGCGACTGGACTCAGCACCACGCTCCATCCAGCTTGGCTGAACAGCCCAGAGCTTTGACAAAATGCTCAGAGGCACTTGGATGAACTCTGTCATTTTATTCCTCTACATAAACCCAGGACTGACTTTTCAAATGCCACGTGGGCATGACTTTAGTGTATAACTGACAATAGTGTAATGTTTTATAAAGTGATATTTCAAGTAAAAACAATTCATAGCAGTTCTGTGAGCATTTTAATGGGGGCTACAATGGATTTACAGGGAAAAAAGGTATAGTCTCGTGGAAGCCTTGGAAATGCCCGGCTCAGATCTTCCTTCAAAAGGATCTGCTGCAGGAACATAGTTGACAGACCTCCTCTAGTTGCTGCTCCTTTGGACCCACCACGGCATTCACTTTGAAGTCATTCTTCTCATAGGCTAGTCCCAGCCAGTGACTGAACAGGGCTGTTACTAGAATCAGGCCATTCCTTCCTGAGACAGGATTTCTCTAACAGACAGTTTTGGTCAGGAACTCCCACTGATCTGGCTGAGACCTCTGAGAACTTCTCTGCCATCTGAAGTTCTTCTTACCCAATTTTTCCTTCTCCCTTTTTGCAGATGTAGTCTTGCATCATGTCTGTGTGTCTCTCTCCTTTTACCCTTCCTACCCATGTCCCCCAATAAATATTCTATATATCTCATGTCATTTTGGCATCTACTTCTTAGAGGACCCAAATGGATGAAAGCACTACTGGAAGAGGGCCAAGAAAATAGGCAGTAAGATGAAACTTTAGGACAGGTCCATTCATTGCCCAGCTGTAAAGGAGGACCCCATCCTGAGTTGTCTGTGGGAAAGGATGGTCCCAGGACAACATGGCAGCTCAAATGATAAGTTTATCACTGGTATTTATCTAAGAAAAAGTCCCTGTTTTCATGATATTAATGTTAGATATTTTATATTTATGAATGTTAGAAACTCAATACTACATTGTTGTAATTACCACTTTATATAATTTTGTGACTTTTTTTTTTTTTGCAAATTAAAACATGTGGTTTCTTTTTTAAATTAATTAATTTATTTTTAATTGGAGGATACTTGACTTACAACATTGTGTTCCTTTCTGGCATGCATCAGGATGAATCTGCCATAGGAATACATATGTCCCCTCCCTCTTAAACCTCCCTCTCTAATTTTGTGACTTTTAGAGAAGATTGAGAGAAAAGTCGTATGCCTTTATACTTTTGTTATATTGACCTTCTTATTTATTATTTATGGCTCTCTTCATTTGTTTCTGTGTATTTGAGTTATTATCTAGGGTCATTTGCTTAGTCCAGTACAGTTTTTCTCCCACCCACCTCATTTGTACTGAATGTCCAAATTAATGTTATTCCATAAATTTGGGGACATTTCAGCCATAATTTCTTTGAATATTTTTCAGCTCCTTTCTCTCTCTCTCTTCTCCTTCTGGTAATACTATACTGCATGTATTGGTGTTCTTCATGGTGTCTGATATTTCTGAGTGTCTGTTCACTTCATTCTTTTTTCTCTGCTCTTCAAAGAGCATAATCTCTATCAGTCTGTCACCCAGTTCACTAATTCTTTTGCTTGTTCATATCTACTGCTGAGCCCCTTTTACTGAATATTTGATTTTAGTTTCTGTACTTTCCAACTCTAGAATTTCCTTTGCTGTTGTTATTTTAAAAATAACTTCTGTCTCCTTATTGATAATCTTTATTTGATATGACCTGGGAGAGGGAGAGGGTGGGATGATTTGGGAGAATGGCATTGAAACATGTATAATATCATATATGAAACGAGTCGCCAGTCCAGATTCGATGCACGATACTGGATGCTTGGGGCTGGTGCACTGGGACGACCCAGAGGGATGGTACGGGGAGGGAGGAGGGAGGAGGGTTCAGGATGGGGAACACGTGTATACCTGTGGTGGATTCATGTTGATATATGGCAAAACCAATACAATATTGTAAAGTTAAAAAATAAAATTAAAAAAAAATTTTTTTAAATGATAATTTTCTATTTTAATTCTTCAAATATACTTAACATGACAACTCTGAGCATTTGGTGAAGACAGGGCAGTAGCCTCAGTTTCTCTCTCCTAACATGACATTTTCACCATATGAGCTAGGGCGAGGGACATTGGGACCCCAATATTCTTGAAAGTGCCACTCCAAAATGGAGGCTCTGTCTTTTAAGTTGAAGCTAGGTGGAAGAAGGGAGCTCCATCTTTTGGCTGCACTCACCTGGAACATAATCTTAGCAACAAGTAGCTAGGAGCTGGATGAGAACAAGTGACACCCTGACATTCTTAGGAAGGCAGCTCTCCAACTCAGAGCAACTCCTCTCAGGGTAGAGAGGAAGCCCTGTGTTCTTGGCTTCATCAGTCTCACTGAGTTGAGAGGAGGAAGGGAGGAAGCAGATCTTGATTTAAGTATCAAAGTCTTGTTGTTCTTATCAAATTTTAGTAGATTTTTTTGAATGAATGTTTGTCTGCTATAAACTTTTAAGGTCATATCCAGATAGTTAATAAATTTTTTTTTTATCAGTTTCACAGTCATGAAACTCCTAATGCTACCTCAACAGAAGTGGAACTCCCCCAATTTTTTTTAAACAATTTTTATTGCAATTATCACTTATTTTGTCCACATGCATGCTAAGTTGCTTCAGTCATGTCTGACTCTTTAAGACCCTATATAGCCCACCAGACTTCTCTGTCCATGGAATTTTCCAGGTAAGAATACTGGAGTGGGTTACCATACTCTTCTCCAGGGGATTGTCCCTAGACAGGGATCAAACTCAGGTCTCCTGCATTGCAGGCAGATTCTTTACCATCAGAGCCACCAGGGAAACAAACAGAAAATGACCAATTGATTTACCTTTGTACTCCTAGTGCCCACTATAATTTAGTGCTTACATTAAATGCTTACTTAACATGTGTTGAAAGTATTTGCCAAAAAAACTCTCATCTATCTATCTGTATTTGTAGTTGGAATATATAAAATTGCAAATACAAAATTTGATAAACAGAAATTAATATTTTAGACAACCTGAATATGGCAGAGGCTGCAAATTACCTATATTCTTCTTTTCCTTAGCACCAGATCCAAATTTACTTGGGATTAGAATGTACTCAACTGAAACAACTGTATTTCCTAGGTTTCCTGACAGCTAGGTGTGACCATATGACTCAGTTCTGATCAATGAGGTGTAAGTGAAAGATACTGAGTTAGCTTATGAGAAGCTCCCGATGAGAGGGTTATACAACTGGATTAAACTTTTTACTCTTTCTGTCTTTTCAGTGTTTCTTGCATTGAATGTGGCATAATGACGGTAGCTCCAGGAGTCACTTTGGCCCTGGACATGTCTTTGAGAATTGAAACAGCGTTTTAAGGATGGCAGAGCAGAAAGATAGAAGGGAACTGAATTTCTGATGATGGCGCTGAAGACTGGCTCCTATACAGTGACCCTGATAGGAATAGGAATGAAAAACTTTTGCCTTGCTTAAGCCACACATTTCTAATTTCTATTAGTAGTAGGCAGCAATCATTCCTAGGAGCTTCCCTGGTGTCTCAGATGGTTAAGAATCTGCCTCCAATGCAGGAGACCTGGGCTTGACCCCTGAGTCTGGAAGATATCCTGGAGAAGGGAATGACTATCCTGTCCAGTATTCTTGCCTAGGAAATCCCAAGGACAAGGAGCTTGGTGGGCTACAGTCTGTGGGGTCACAAAGAGTTGGACATGACTAAGTGACTAATACTTTCAGTCGTTCCTAACTGATATGGCATCTATTTCACATTTTGGTGTATTAAGTTCTACTTGTATATGTAGTGAATGTCATGTATTTGCATTTGTCTGTTGTGGTCTGAAAATTGCAACTTGCAGGACAGTCTTCTCTACATAGTATATAAAACTAAATCCAGAAATGGGACACTGGGGTCCTGATACTCTTCAAAATGCCACTCCAAGATGGAGCTTCCATCTCATAAGCTGAAGCTATGTGGAAGAGAGCCCCACCTCTGGCTGCACTCACAGAACATAGCCTTAGCAAAAATGCTGAATTAGCAAACAAACCAATACTATATCTATATATAGTTTAATCTTGTTTCACCCTGCTTCTGCAACCTCAAGCAACTATATTTATCAATAGATTTTGTGCTTTGATCTAAAGAGGAGAATGAAAAAATAAATAAATAAAGAGGAGAATGAATACAAGAGAAAAAATGTAACCTCCACCTTTTCATTTTTTTCATGGTTCCATTCAAACGAAGAAGTCATTATTTACATGTGTTTGAGATTTTCAAGTAAAAATTAAAAGAATCTGACACCTTATCAACATCACTTACTCCTTCATAGTTGATTTCAATAATGAGATGATAATAAAACTTCACATATATCGAATGCTTACTATCTGTGCATGAAACAATGTTCCAATTGATTTATATATAATCTATACAACAAATTTGTAAGGTATGTGCTATTATTATTTTCATGTTACAGATGAAGAAATGGAGGCACAGAGAGTTAAATATGTTGCCCCAAATCACACAGCCAATAAGTGGTAGAACAAGGATCAAACTTTAGCAGTCTGCTCCAGAGTTTGTGCTCTTTTCAACCACGTGCTGTGCTGTGCTTCATCACTCAGTTGTGTCAAGACTCTTTGTGACCCCATGGACTGTAGCCCACCAGGCTTCTCTGTCCATGGAAATTCTCCAGGCAAGAATACTGGTGTGGGTTGCCATGCCCTCCTCCAGGGCATCTTCCCAGACCAGGGATCGAACCCAGATCTCCCACATTGCAGGTGGATTCTTTACCATCTGAACCACCAGGGAAGCTCAAGAATTCTAGAGTGGGTAGCCTATCCCTTCTCCAGGGTAAGATCCAGGAGTTGAATCAGGGTTTTGTTCATTGCTAATTCTAGTGGACTCTTTGCCAGATAAGCTACCACGAAAGCCTATTATCAACTATGCTGTACTACATTTTCTATCTAGAAATAATTATGTTTTTAGTCATGGAAGCTCTTCTTGCCATAAAGACATCCCTTGTTTCTTTTTAACATTTGTTAAGAAAGCACTTTAATGTTATGAATATCCAGAATACTTTCAGTATATGACCAACCTAGACAGCATATTACAAACCAGAGACATTACTTTACCAACAAAGGCCTGTCTACTCAAAGCTATGGTTTTTTCAGTAGTCATGTATGGATGTGAGAGTTGGACCATAAAGAAAGCTGAGCGCTGAAGAATTGATGCTTTTGAATTGTGATTTTGGAGAAGACTCTTGAGAGCTCCTTGGACAGCTAAGAATTCTAACCAGTCAATCCTAAAAGAAATCAGTCCTGAATATTCATTGAAAAGACTGATGCTGAAGATGAAACTCCAATACTTTGGCCACCTGATGCAAAGAACTGACTCATTGGAAAAGACCCTGATGCTGGGAAAGATTGAAGGTGGGAGGAGAATGGGGACCACAGAGGATGAGATGGTTGGATGGCATCACTGATGCAACGGACATGAGTCTGAGTAAGCTCTGGGAGTTGGTGATGGACAGGGAATCCTGGCGTGCTGCAGTCCATGGGTTGCAAAGAGTCAGACACAGCTGAGCGACTGAAACGAACTGAACTGAAATTATAGCCATACATGCAGATAATCTTTATGATTTCCTGTATAAAACTATCATTACAGATGGTAGGGGGAGAAGGAATCAATAAATTTCATTGATACTGAAATAATATGTCCATAATTTTCAATATAACCAGCAATTTTTGATAATATGCTTTGTTATTGGTATGTTATGAGGTATATCAAAGGCAAATTTCTACTAATAAAGGACCAAAGTTTGTGGTTGACTTTCTTTTTATACAAATCAGAGTAGTTTCAGGGTTATTTTATTATACTCACTCTGCTCATTTGTGCTCCCATAAGTTTTCATATGTTAGGAAACAATGCTTTGGGTCATAATTACTGGAAAACAAATTTAACTCCTATTTTATCTGTCTTGCATATTTGAACACATTAGGAGAGAGAGGTTAAGAACCATTGGTCTAACCTGTCAGATATAGTGGTATACCATACAGGTTAGTTAGCTGAAATAAGAGGTATGATGATCCATTTGACATTTTTAGACCTTCAAAAGTCTGTTTGTTTTGGCTCAATGGTGGGAATCATCTTGTGGATAATTTAAATAAACCTTCAAATAAATTGCCTCTTTTCTTGACTGGGTTTAGATGTGGAACGGGCCATGCAGTAGGCGTAAGTATTCCTTAGCAATTATCCTACAAAACTCTTTAGATAGGTAAGCCTTCCCAGTGCAGTGTTTCAATAGCCTGAGTTAGTCTTTCACACGTGAAAGTGAACATAGGAGCTACCCCCAAAGCAGTTCCTATTACTCAGTGTCAGGAAAGAACACTGAACTGGCAAAACACTTCAGAAGGAGCAGTGCTATAGGAATGTGAGATATTATTATATTAAATTGGAAATAAAACAATGGAGAATAAATAGCATTCACCTGCAGGGAATCAATACCACTGACTTTATTATAGTCAACTCAATAACTTGCTATTTGAGTTGGAAAGGTGATGGGGGAGCGGAAAATTATGAGGTGCTTAAAAAAAGCCTTGCACCAAGCACTGACTAATGATTTCCGGGCTGAGAGTAGATGTCATTAATGACCCTTTTTATTCATGCAGAAGTTCCCAAAGAGGAGTGTAATGTTCCATTAGTAATAATTGAAAAAGTCTCTCTTCGGGATTATGTCAAAACTTTAAGATGATGCCTCTGCCAAAACATTTTTGGTGACAACGTGTGAAGTAATTGACAGTTGAAGAGGCTTCTTGAGGAGATTCTCAGAGAATCTGGAGGCAAGAGGCTAACATGAGACTCTGGGTGTCAGCAGGTAATTCTCACCTCTCATCCTGGTCTTGAGGAATCACAAGTTACCCCATTTTAATAGCCCAGTCTTTGTGTAGACTCCAGAGACTTTTGACCAATATTGGCAGAAACCTAAAACTAAGACATGTTGGATAGGTAGAATTTTCTAGTACATAATTTTGGCTTTTCATTTTCTATAGGATGGACACCTGTAGGAACTCATGGGAGAGAGAGAAATAACATGATATCATGGCCTATGACATCAGAGGACCAGTTTCAAAACCACAAAATGCTTGCTTTACCATGTCTCCCTGTGCTGACCTTTCTGATCCCATCACCTTTGCTTCGTTGCTTCCAGGCCCTGATCTCATTTTTCTTTTAAACTTTCTTCCTGATGTGCTTGAGTGCTCAATACACAATACCTCCAGGCAAAGGCAAAGCTGAATGTTGGCCTAGAAGTTATGCTGATTTAAAGAAAAAAATATGAAAACTTTTCATTGTGTTCTGGCCCTGCAGGCTCCACTATTCTGTTGTGCCTCAGATGTTCCCTGTAGATACTTCATTCATAACACGTATTTGACTTTATTGCTTAGATTTTGCATGTGCCTAAATTGTTCTACTAGATCACAAACTCCTCAAGTCTTGGGACTCTGTTACTGAATGAAAACCCTGGCTCTAATGATCTGTGTAAATGTGTGGGTTGCATAACCTCTTTAAGCCTTGGTTTTCTCATTTAAAATTGGAATAATAATAGTTAATGATTTTGTAAGTATCAAAGGAGATAAATCTTAAAATGCTTCTTATAAGAAGGAAAAATAAGCACTTGGGTCTAAGATGGGTCTAAAAACTAACAAGGGATGAGAACATTTCCAATAATCTTGGGTTCTCCAGACTAGAAAATTACCAAGTTTATTCTCAGGTAAGCTCTAAGCTCAGTCGATTCTTGTGACATCCAGGTCAAAGGTAGGATTTTGGCTGTATGACTGAAAAAATCATGTAGGATTAATAACATTAAAAGACTCAGGATGACGAAGCAGTTTGGGGTAATAAAATGGAATTAGTATTGTACTAACTGGGTCTTAAGCTCAATACATTTTGGATACAAGTGAAAATAGAGGATGTATATTCCAATAGTGATTACTGAGCACTCTAGGTACTATGGTGCATAAGGGTAGAACAAAAGAAGAATTGTTATTGTTATTTAGTCTCTTACTGTGTGCTCAGTTGTTCAGTCGTGTCCAATTCTTTGTGACTCCACAGACTGCAGCCCACTAGGCTCCTCTAACTATGAAATTTTCCAGGCAAGAATACTGGAGCGGGTTTTCATTTTCCTACTCTGGGGGATCTTTCTGACCTAGGGATCAGACCCACGTCTCCTGCGTTTCCTGCATTGGCAGGCAGAGTCTTTACCACTGAGCCACCTGCGAAATACTTAGTCGCTAATATCTGGGTCCTAAAAGAGTGAGCATTTTAGAGTAATTTGCTTATAAGCACACAGGCTCACCCTAAATAATATACACATTAGTCTGATGTAATAGTTTTACAGCTTCTGAGTGTTTCTTTAGATGGTGTTACTTCTGCTTCTTCAGCCTCACATGCATTTAGAATTACTTTTCTGAAGGGAGTGGTAAGTTTGAATTGATCCACCAGTTTCCCTTGTGATGACTGGCATAGATTTATGTGATAGCTGATCAGAGATAAGACCGCATTTTGTGACCTTGCAGTAGAAATGTTTTCTCTATAAATTTAACCGAATGACACTGAGGTTGAACCTGAAAATTTACCTCAACAGTGCTAGAGTCTGACCAATTTTGCAGTGGTATGGAGATAACTGTTAGGGATATAATTCACAAAACTATTAATAAACTAACCTTCTTATTTATTTTATTATTTTTGGCATATTTGTGTGTGTGTGTGTGTGTATGTGAGCACATTTATACTATAACATGAGTCAAGAAGCCAAATCCAGACTACCACTTATTTTATAAAAAATGTTTTCTTTAGAACATGGGGACATGCATTCATTCATGTATTGTCTATGGCAATACACTCTCTGCCATGTAGAGGCAGAGTTGAGTAATTTTAAGAGACCTTTGATCCTCCATGCCAAAATTTTTACTATCAGGCTCTTTACAGTTTAGCAACCTCTACCAACAAACAAACTCTTGCACATAGTTTTCTATAGATTACACTAAAATTTGAATGAAAATCTCATTATCCCAGTATATCAAGGTCAAATTCATTAAGGCAAAAGATTTTAACCAAACACATAGTTTTGTAGAAAAATTAAACAGAGAGTATAAGAGAAAAATACTGATACAAAAAATGGGGACTTTTGTCCTGAAGCTGAGAGTTCAGAGGTTCCTTAAAGCCAATGTTTATTGAGACATTTATTTTATAGTTCTAGAATTCTATGACCAGTGTTGCTATATTTAAAATTTGCTAAATTAAAATCACATTTGACCACTGCTATTTATATCTAACAAAAGATTTGTATCCATGATATATAAAGAACTCCCACAATTCAATTAAAAAAGACAAAAAAACTAATAAAGATGGGCAAATAGTTTGAATAGATACTCCACAGATGAAAAAAAATGAATGGCCATTAAGCACACCAAAATATGTACAACATAATTACTTACCAGGAAAATAAAAATGAAAATCACAATGTTATACCAGCATGTATACTTTAGAATTATAAAAATTAAAAGAACAGACAGTCTGGAGAGTTGGCAAGGATTTGAACCAAATGGGACTCTCATTTACTGTTAGTAGGGATGGAAAGTGATATAGTCATTTTGAACCAGTCCAAATGTTTCTGGTTCCAAATCTGATTCCAAATCAGGAAAGGAGCACATCAAGGCTGTATATTGTCACCCTAGTTATTTAACTTATGCAGAATACATCATAGGAAATATTGGGCTGGATGAAGCACAAGTTACAATCAAGATTGTCGGGAGAAATATGAATAACCTCAGATATGCAGATGCAGATATGCATAACCACCTTTATGGCTGAAAG
This sequence comes from Bison bison bison, assembly GCF_000754665.1. Classification (NCBI taxonomy): domain Eukaryota; kingdom Metazoa; phylum Chordata; class Mammalia; order Artiodactyla; family Bovidae; genus Bison; species Bison bison. The sequence goes on along the minus strand of NW_011494877.1, from coordinate 387,105 downwards.
CGAAGAAGAACTAAAGAGCTTCTTGATGAAAGTGAAAGAGGAGAGTGAAAAAGTTGGCTTAAAACTCAGCATTCAGAAAACTAAGATCCGGTCTTAGTTTTCTGGTCCCATCACTTCATGGCAAATAGATGGAGAAAGAGTGGAAACAGTGAGAGACTTAATTTTTCTGGGGGGCTCCAAAATCACTGCAGATAGTGACTGCAGGAATGAAATTAAAAGACACTTGCTCCTTGGAAGAAAAGCTATGACCAACCTAGACAGCATATTAAAAACCAGAGACATTACTTTGCCAACAAAGTTCAGTCTAGTCAAGGCTATGGCTTTTCCAGTAGTCATGGGTGGATGTGAAAGTTGGGCTATAAAGAAAGCTGAGCACCAAGGAATTGATACTTTTGAACTGTGGTATTGGAGAAGACTCTTGAGAGTCCCTTGTACAACAAGGATATCCAACCAGTCCATCCTAAAGGAAATCAGTCCTGAATATCCATTGGAAAAACTGATGCTGAAACTCCAATATTTTGACCACTTGCTGTAAAGAACTGACTCATTGGAAAAGACCCTGATGTTGGGAAAGATTGAAGGTAGGAGGAGAAGAGGTTGACAGAGGATGAGATGGTTGGATGGCATCACTGGCTCAGTGGACAAGAGTTTGAGTAAACTCCGGGAGTTGATGATGGACAGGGAGGCCTGGCATGCTGCAGTCCATGGGGTCACAAAGAGTCAGACACGACTGAGGGACTGAACTGAACTGACTGAGATGTTTCTTATGATATTAAACATACATTTACCATATGGTGCAGGTATTATTAATAGAGTGGAAACAGTTCAGTTCAGTTCATTCACTCAGTCGTGTCCAACTCTTTGTGACCCCATGAATTGCAGCATGCCAGGCCTCCCTGTCCATCACCAATTCCCGGAGTTTACACAAACTCATGTCCACTGAGTTGGTGATGCCACCTCTTCTTAATATCTTCTACTTCTGTTAGGTCCATACAATTTCTGTCCTTTATCGAGCCCATCTTTGCATGAAATGTTCCTTTGGTAGCTCTAATTTTCTTGAAGAGATCTCTTGTCTTTCCCATTCTGTTGTTTTCCTCTATTTCTTTGCACTGATCACTGAGGAAGCCTTTCTTATCTCTCCTTGCTATTCTTTGGAACTCTGCATTCAAATGGGTATATCTTTCCTTTTCTCCTTTGCTTTTCACATCTCTTCTTTTCACAGCTATTTGTAAGGCCTCCTCAGACAGCCATTTTGCTTTTTTGTATTTCTTTTTCTTGGGTATGGTCCTGATCCCTGTCTCCTGTACAATGTCATGAACCTCCGTCCATAGTTCATCAGGCACTCTGTCTATCAGATCTAGTCCTTTAAATCTATTTCTCACTTCCACTGTATAATTGTAAGGGATTTGATTTAGGTCATACCTGAGTGGTCTAGTGGTTTTCCCTATTTCCCTTCAATTTCAGTCTGAATTTGGCAATAAGGAGTTCATGATCTGTGCCACAGTCAGCTCCCAGTCTTGTTTTTGCTAACTGTATAGAGCTTCTCCATCTTTGGTTGCAAAGAATATAATCAATCTGATTTCAGTGTTGGCCATTGATGGTGTCCCTGTGTAGACTAGTCAGCAAATAAAGATTGAACCTGACACCGTGTAACAGCATGATGAATCTAAAATTCATTTTGCTGAGGAGAAGATGGCAGGCACAAATGAGTATAATGTATCATTTCATTCACTGGAAAATCTAGGAAAGACAATCTAATCTATAGTGAAAGAAAGTATATCAGAGCTTACCTTGGATCAGAGATAGGGGTATTGCTTGAGAAAGGGTATAAGGGAAATTCTGGGGCAGGAGTCATAATTATAACTTCATAATTATGAATTTTCAGTCAACATTTGTGAAAATGGTTACCAAAGTGTGTACATTTGTCAGGATTCATCAAAATGTACACGTAGAATGGATGTCCATTTGTATGTAAATTATACCTACATAAAGTTATTTTAAATACTCAAATGAGTGAAGGAGAGAGAGAGAGGGGAAAGAGGGAGAAAGATAAGGAGAAAAAGAGAAGAAGAAGAGGAGATGGGAAGGGGGTGGGAGAAGAGAAGGATGATGATAAGTAAGAAAGAGACAGAAACAGAAGACAGATGACATATAGAAAAGAGATAAAGAGTGAGAAAGAAATGGGTGGGGAGGGAGAGAAAACTTTCAGTCATTATATTTCCCAGCAAAGAGATAATGTGAAGAAATCAAAATTAACAGTTGACTTTGATGCAGGATTCTGCAGTTGTCATATTCTAAACTATGCAGCAAATAAGTACCTTATGTATCTCACTTAGCCTATCTTGTTTTTCTGTTTAATTTTTCACTGTGGCTTTAGTGGTGTATAGTCCTCAATTCAAGTCAAAAGCATAGTTTCCCAATTGCAGTGGGAAGTGGAACCAGAGTGCTTGGTTCATGAGTCATTGAGAACAAGCATAAACAGCCCAGGTCCTTAGGGACAGTGAGTGGCAAGGGAGAACTGCCTTTGAGATAGCTTACCTATCCTGCTCTGCATTCTTCTTTCTCCACATCTTAATGCCTTCATCTCCAATAAAATATTCTGTAACCTAATTTTTTTCCTTCTTGGCATGCTGTCTTCATTCCCACTGTCCATCCTTTCTCTAAAGGGAGAAGTTAAACTATTATTTTCTCTTTGCAGAAATGACATTCATATGACTTTTTGAATCTATAACCAGTCCCCTTGGCTGCATTTCAGGCTGACAAGCAATAGTGAGACTTCCTTCAGTCCTAGAATCAGACTATTGAGGCATGTATTTCACTCTGCCAATATGTAAGTCTCTTATAAAGAACCCAATATATACATACAGTCAGAATTAATAGATAATGAGAAGTGAACAAAAAATAGCAGATCACTCATGCTTTTTATTTGTTGTCGCTGTTCAGTCACTAAGTTGTGACTGAACAGCAACAACCTTTTGCAACCCTTTGCAACCCCATGGACTGCAGCACGCCAAGCTCCTCTGTCCTCCACTATCTTACAGAGTTTGCTCAAATTCATGTCCATTGAATTGGTGATGCTTTCTAACTATCTCATCTTCTGCCGGCCCCTTCTCCTTTTGCCTTCAATCTTTCCCAGCATCAGGGTCTTTTCCAGTGAGTCAGCTCTTTGCATCAGGTGGATCAGCTCTTTGCATATTGGAGCTTCAGCTTTAGCATCAGTCTTTCCAATGACTATTCAGGGTTGATTTCATTTAGGATTGACTGGTTTGATCTCCTTGTAGCCCAAGGGACTCTCAAGAGTCTTCTTTGGCACCACAAATCGAAAGCATCAATTTTTCGGTGCTCAGCTTTCTTTATGGTCCAACTCTCACATCATACATGACTACTGGAAAATCATAACTTTGTCAATATGGACCTTTGTTGGCAAAGTGATGTCTCTGCTTTTTAATACACTGTCTAGGATTGTCATAGCTTTCTTTCCAAGGAGCAAGTGTCTTTTAATTTCATGGCTGCAGTCACCATCTGCAGTGATTTTGGAGCCCAAGAAAATAAAATCTGTCACTGCTTCTACATTTTCCCCTTCTATTGGCCATGAAGTGATGAGACTGGATGTCATGATCTTAGTTTCTTGAATGTTGAATTTTAAGCCTGCTTTTTCACTCTCCTCTTTTACCCTCATCAAGAGGCTCTAGTTCCTCTTCACTTTCTGCCATTAGAGTGGTATTAATATTATTTATTAATATTAATCAATATTTATCAATAATAAAACATTGATATTTCTCCCAGCAATCTTGATTCCAGTTTGTGATTCATCCAGCCCAGCATTTCGCATGATGTACTTTGCATAGATGTTAAATAAGCAGGGTGACAATATGTAGCCTTGATGTAGTCTTTTTCCTGCTTTTGAACCAGTCAGTTGTTCCATGTCTGCTTTTAACCTGTTGCTTCTTGACTCACATACAGGTTTCTCAGGAGACAGGTAAGGTGGTCTGGTAATCCTATCTCTTTAAGAATTTTCCATTCCATGCAAGATCTCTTTAAGGGTCCATAATGACTCTCAGTATGCACTCAATATTTCTTTCTTTGTGCTCTTCCAACTCTTTTGGAGCAGTTTATATTACATTCAATACTCTGAATTTTTTAGTCTATCATGTGTGCAAATCTTACCTACTTATATCCAGCGTAGGCTCTTGTTTGTTGAGAAGGGAATAAATCATGCCCCCTTCACCTTCATGCCAAAGCCTTTCTTTGTTCAAGGCATGTATCATCTGTCAGTATGACCAGCTATTTCACCAAAGCATTGGCAGGTAACTTCTAGAATGGATGCCATTCTAAACTCTGGCAATACCGCCTTGTGATTTTCATGTATTCTAGTTGCTTTAACTTTTCTATTAATATAATTCTCAGTCTCCATCTGTGGCTATCCTTGCTCCTTGCATTGGTCTGTTACTTCTCTACCTCTTACCCACAAGTATATCTCTGCATAGTCTCTTTTCTATCCAAGTTGCTCATCTCACTTGCACCATATTCATTTTTATATTTCAAGGCCTTCTATCCCTGAACTGCTCCATTTTCTTCAAAACTATGAGTCACTTTAAGTCTTTATTTCTTGTGTTCCCCAGATCACCAGAAACACCATTTCATCTTCTCTCTTTAGTCAACTCACAGAAATAGACTCATGGGTTTAGAGAACAAACCTATGGTTTCCAGGGTTAAGGGTAGAGGTGAGGATTGGGAGTTTAGAATTGACATGTGCGCACTGCTATATTTAAAACAGATAACCGACAAGGACTCTTGTTAACTTGTTTCTTTATCTCTCCAACACACCCGCCTGGTGCAGACTCTGGAACAATCCACTCAATCCAGTTATTTGCTTTGTCTGCTGTAAAATTATGACTTCTGTACATTAATGGTTTATTTCTTTAATACATATTCATTGAACATTTACTATGTATCAGATACTGTAGTAGATTATCTAAGCACTCAAAGATAAACAAAGTGGGTTTCTAGGGTCTGTGACAGCATGAACTACAGAAAGATGGAGAGAGGGTTTCAGAGAGGGAGAGAGAGAGAAAGAGAGACAAAGAGGGTTAAGTTACTCAGAGGTGCATTCCTTTCCTTATTACATCAGCTGAGCAGGCTAGAAAGAAAGAGCATACTCTTCAAGTCAGATAGCCCAAGATTTGAATCAAGGGGAAGGTTAAAGTTGAAGGCAGATAGAAGACTGTGGCAGTAAACTAGCAGGAATGAGAACCTGAACTAGGACAGTGACAAGGACACTTTAGAAGAAAGAAGTTTTATCTGCTATCACTTGACACTTTCAAAGTGAATGGCATGGTAAAAGTATAAACATTTTTTGACTATTAGAATTGCTGTGTTTACAAGATGGCAGATTTTCAGATGAGAACAGAACCTATTCTTTAAAAATTTCTAGGACATCTGCTTGGAAAATCAAAGGCAGCTGAAAAAGTACTGAGTCTCTGATTTTTCAGGGAGTGAAACAATCTACCATTATATAGTAGATAATTAGTCCAGAGCTATAATTTAATTTATTACCATCTCAGCACAAACCACATATAACCTTCTTGAAGTGTGTTTGCAGAAACCTAGGAAACCCAGTAAAGGCTCCTTTCAGCCATCCTGGCAGTGCCTGCTGGCATTGGGGGAGCACATCTCTTTCGAAAGGTCACCAAGTTAGGGACCGTGTCCAACTCTGTGTTCAGGGCAACTTTGTTGAAGGGTCTCTGTGGATGCTGGTTTCCTGATGCTGGCTGGAAAGCATAGTAATGCCCTGCTGGGCAAAGAGGAGAGCTGGATACTTCCACACTGTCCCTTCTCCTCCACTTCACTCTACCAATTCTTCTTTTCATCCAGGAAAATGCCTGGTAGAGGGGAGAATATATGATAGTTAGAGGCAGCCAGGGCTCTCACACTGTCTGCCAGGAGGTGTAATTTTGGGGCCAGGCATGGGGATTTCTTTTTCAGTGGAATTGCCAGAGATTATAATAACTTGGCAAGATTTCTTACATTAAATGTCTGGGTCATATAGTCTTTGCAAGCCATACCCTTTCTTAAATCTAAACTGTCTCTTTTCCTTCCTTCCTTTTTCCTTCTTTCCTTTTTTCATTTCTTTATGAATTTGTCCATCTATCTCTGGATGACAAAATAAGATTATTATAGTGCTTGTATATTTACTTTGGGCCAGAATATCTTGGCAGAAAAAATTTGAAGTAGGCTAGAATCAATCACTAAAAAATAAATGAAGGACTAAAAGCCATTATTAACCCTCAAGGGCAGTAAAAGAAAAGGCAACAACAGTAGGTGGGAGAATTTGACACGTTTTGGAAAAAGAAGCAGAGACAAGAGTTACTTGTTTTAGTGGAATGGATGAAATTATAACTATCTGCAGTTTTGGACATTGTTATGAAATATTCCAATTCATCCTGCAAAGCCCTGAGAAGTTCACTATTTGAGGGATATGTGGAAGGTGAAGTGAGACACTGCACTAAATGGAGTTAAAAGAAAGTCTTCACAAAGTCTTTGGAGTGCATGAGAACTTTCCTGCCCATGAAGCTAGGGGTTAGGTGTGGTCTCCAGTTTCTCCTGGTGGTAGAACAGAGGTTTACATTGTGGAGAAAGTATATACATCAGTCTCTGGGATAGCAGTGGTTATAGTGGAGTACAGGATTGAGATATGGGTTAAAAACAAATGGATTAAATGAGAATTGACATGGCATACTATGATATACTTCAGCTTTCTTCTCCAGTGCGGCAACCAGAGACACCTGCTCCATTCCTTCCTTCTATCCACGCCCCCCATCATCGTAAAATGAAAGATTTGTTCCTGGAGATAGGATATTGGATGGCTTCCACTGAATGCCAATCTCTAATTCCTATTATTTTTCAAGAAACTTCTGAGAGAAAGCCCTACTTTTCACATACTCTCAGAAAGCCCTACATTCACTCTTAAAAACAAAAGCCAAAGTTGTCAGATAGTTGAGGAAGGCCTCCAAAATGAAAAAGAATGACTAAAGCAAAAAAGACAAAAATGGGCCTGGAACAAACTGACATTGCAGGTAGGAAAAATAAAATAAACATTCCAAAATTATAATTTCCAAAGAAATAAGAGAAAAATACTGCTTCCAAGAAACAAATACTAGCTTCATGGGCAGGAAAGTTTACATGGGCTCCAAAGACTGTGTGAAGACTTTTGTTTAATTCCACTTAGTGCAGAATACAATTATAATAGAATATTCAGGGAATGCTTCCTTGAAAAATACTGCTTCCAGAATACAATTATAATAGAATATTCAGGGGAAAAGTTTTGAAAAAAGCAATAGAAATATAAATTTCCATATTATCGTTTGAGAAAAATATTTAGGAGCTCTCCTGGAAAGTAGAATCAGTCAAAGTGATGGAACATTAGAGAGAAGTAAGAAAGAAAATTAGAAAATTAATCCACAATTTACCACTAGTTATTTCTAGAAAGAAAGTGGAGAAAATGAAAGCTAGGTATTGGAAAAGGAATAACATAAGAAAATTTTCAAAAGTTAAAGGATATATGGTTGTAGATTGAAAAGATTCACAAAGTGTTCAGCACAATGTAAAAATAATACACTCAGAAAGATATCTTGGCATGAAATTTCAAAACTACAGAAGAGAAGAGCCTAACCTAAAAGAGAGAGATAAAAGAGGGATAAAGAAGGAAAGGATATGAAGAGAGAGGAGGGGAGGAAAAACAGATTTCATACACCACTCCCCTTCTCACCAAAAAAGAACTTTGAATGACATGGAATGTCTCAAGAACAGGATTGGGTATAAGAGGATGCTGGGTGCTAAAAATTCCAAGGAAATCATTTGCAACCAAGAATTCTATAGCCATTTAAACTGTTAATGATTGAAAAATGAAAGTTCATCACTTAGTCCTATCCAACTCTTTGTGATCCCATTAACTGTAACCCTCCAGGCTCCTCTGTCCATGGAATTCTCCAGGCAAGAGTACTGGAGTGGATTACCATTTCCTTCTCCAGGGGATCTTCCCAACCCAGGGATTGAACCTGGGTCTCCTGCATTGCAGGCAGATTCTTTACCATTGAGCCACCAGGGAAGCTCTATGATTGGTAATGTATGAAATCATATTCAAAAATATAAGAATTAAAAAGAAACAGAGGTGCTGGAATGATATATAGAAAAGGATATAATTGGTTTATTCCTTGCACTATGTACCAGGATGAGTTCCGAATGAATACTGGTGGTGAAAAGTAAAGCCAGAGATAGACTAGATGAAAACACGGGAGGTCCTTCACAACCTAAAAGCGAACAAGGCATGCCTCACTCTCTGGAAGCACTGAGGAAAAAGGTTAGTAAATTTGACTTTATAAATAAACAAAACCCAAAATTCCCTCATGTAATGACAAAAAAGACTATAAACTAAATAGAAACATAAACAATAATATGGAAAAATATTTGCAAATTACAACACAAAGGGTTAATGCCCCTAATATATAAAAAGCTTAAAACAGAGAAACAAAAAACCGCAAATACCCTATAGAAAAAAAGGATGAAAATTATGCATGCAGAGTTCACAGGGGGAAAAAAGGCATAGGACCTTAAAACAATAAAATATGTTCATTCTCACTAATTATAATGAGAAATGCAAGACAAAATGTGAATTAAATATCACTTTTCACCTTTCAGATGGATAAACTTCTAAGTTTTAATAACATACTATAATGGATAGGCTGCAGGAATACTTACTGCGAATGAGTCACTTCATGTTTTTAGACCATATCTTGTTTGGGAGACATTTAATTTTTACAGTTATAAAATGAGATAATAAATGCAAAGGACTATAAAAACTATAAAGCATTATAAAAACATAAATTCCTATATTACATAAAGTAACACATACTCTATTTTATATTTATCTCTCTAAGTAAAAGACACTTACTCCTTGGAAGAAGAGTTATGACCAACCTAGATAGCATATTGAAAAGCAGAGACATTACTTTGCCAACAAAGGTCTGTCTAGTTAAGGCTATGGTTTTTCCAGTGGTCATGTATGGATGTGAGAGTTGGATTGTG
>NW_011494877.1:377569-377921 GCF_000754665.1 Bison bison bison | reverse complement strand
CCTTTTCTAAATCCAGCTTGAACATCTGGAAGTTCACAGTTCACGTATTGCTGAAGCCTGGTCTTGGAGAATTTTAAGCATTACTTTACTAGCGTGTGAGATGAGTGCAATTGTGCGGTAGTTTGAGCATTCTTTGGCATTGCCTTTCTTTGGGATTGGAATGAAAAAGTGACCTTTTCCAGTACCTGTAGGCCACTGCTGAGTTTTCCAAATTTGCTGGCATACTGAGTGCAGCATTTTCACAGCATCATCTTCCAGGATTTGGAAATAGCTCAACTGGAATTCCATCACCTCCACTAGCTTTGTTCATAGTGATGCTTTTCTAAGGTCCCATTTGACTTCACATTCCAGG
>NW_011494877.1:366004-377469 GCF_000754665.1 Bison bison bison | reverse complement strand
AGCTGAAACTCCAGTACTTTGGCCACCTCATGCAAAGAGTTGACTCATTGAAAAAGACTCTGATGCTGGGAGGGACTGGGGGCAGTAGGAGAAGGGAATGACAGAGGATGAGATGGCTGAATGGCATCACCAACTCGATGGATGTGAGTCTGAGTGAACACCGGGAGATGGTGATGGGCAGGGAGGCCTGGCGTGCTGTGAGATTCATGGGGTCACAAAGAGCTGGACATGACTGAGTGACTGAACTGAACTGAAACCTTTAAGATATAGTTCTTTGTTCTAATAGTTTGAGCTTTCTGACATGACAGAAAAAACAAGGGTTTTAGATTTAGAGACATCTCAGTTCTAACTCACCACTTTAGTGATTATGGGAAACAAGGTATTTAAAAACTTTGTGAGTCCCAATTAATTCACTTGCAAGCTAGATGTAATTAAATTTATACCTGAATGTTATTTTACTTCTTCTGGGAAATCATATACATCAGCCCTAAGTACACAGTAAGTGTTCAATGAATATTTGGCATCTTTTTGAATCATGAACAATCAAAGCCCTAGGCAATAAAGTATAAAAGAAACAATAAAGCTTTAGCTTTTGTTATAATTTTAAAATTCATAATTAACATCTGTATGTGTGAGTTATCTCTTAATAATCTCTTAGAAAAGAAGGAATGGTTACTTTTGAGCCTACAATCTCTCATATTATGGCATGCTCTCTGAAATATATTTTCCTAAACAATAAAGTATTTTTCAAAGAAGACAAATTATACTCAGATCATTTCCATCAGTGCTACCTCGTGTTGGTTAGAGAAATCATCTGATGAAATTATTAAAAGGAGACAAAGATATTCATAATTTAGCCATTATCTGGGGGGGGGGGTTATGATCTCACAATTTCAAGTGTTTGGTGTCATTGTGAACAACTTTAAAAAAGCAGAACAGATAGGTAATTAAATTGAAGAGAAAACATGTAATAAGTTATAGGGCTATTATTATAATATGCAAATGAAATGAATTATCCAAGTGCTATGCGCATGGGTACTTGTGAATTGGAATCCAATTTCCGGTGAGGCATCACAAATGGATTTAAGTACTGCAGCTCAAATGATTTCAATGACAGTGAAGAGGATGTGCTTTGCAAAACTGTGCTAGATGACTCAAAATGTGACTTTAATAATGAAAGGGTTATTCATACTAAAAGTGCACATGAAGAGTTTGAGCATAATTGTTTCATGAAATGTGAGTTAGAAGAAACATGATTTCTAAAATAACATTTTACCTTATTTAATCTGAGACTTTAAATATGTATGTACAACTAAATTAAGAAATGTTGTTAAATATTATATGGGATACTAATGGCAGAGAATTGCTTTTTTATAATCATAGTGTAATTTGAATCTTTTCAGGCTGTCCTTCCATGATTACCACTTTCCACGCTCTAAGCCATTAAAATGTTCTCATTCTAGATTTGTTCTAATTTCTCAGTCTGTTTCTAGAGGTATAGGAATTAGAAGAGCGTTGCATTTCAGAGGGCAATATATTCACTCTGTTTTCTGGGCAAATGCTGAATGTGATCTGCTCTGTAGTTTACCATACCCGTGTGAATAATACTCATCATCTTGTTGACCTTTGTGACCACAGCACATTGGACTGATGTCCTTAACAGTTTATAGTAAGTTTTTAAAGAATCCAATATATTTACTTTTATAATAAATTTGTAAATCCATGAAATCCTGAGGCAGCCTTTACTGGTTAGTGACATTAGGCAAATCACACCACCTCTGTCTCCAATTTCCTCACTTATAAAATAGGGACATCAAGATACTCTGCCTTATGGAGTGATTATCAGGGTAAAATGAGTTAACATTTGCAAAAACTCTTAGAATAATCCTGGCATTTAGTAAGTGTTACAGAAGTTTTATATAAATAACTAAATAAATATATACTAATTTGGAAGAGAAGACATATAAGCAAATTTGAGAGTCACATGCAGTGAAGGAGATTTCAAATTCTTTCATTCTTTTTCTTTCCTCATCCAGCTCCTCAATCTCCCATTGCACATCAGTTTTCCTTACCATAAGGTGGGGTTCAGTTCAGTGACTCAGTCATGTCCGACTCTTTGTGACCCCATGGACTGCAGCACACCAGGCCTCCCTGTCCATCGCCAACTCCCGGAGTTTACTCAAACTCATGTCCATTGAGTCGGTGATGCCATCTGACCATTTCATCCTCTGTTATCTCCTTCTTCTCCTGCCTTCAATCTTTCCCAGCATCAGGGTCTTTTCCAATGAGTCAGTTCTTTGCATCCGGTGACTAAAGTATTGGAGTTTCAGCTTCAACATCAGTCTTTCCAATGAATATTCAGGACTGATTTCCTTTAGGATGGACTGGTTGGATCTCCTTGCAATCCAAGGAATGCTCAAGAGTCTTCTCCAATACCACAGTTCAAAAGCATCAATTCTTCAGCACTCAGCTTTCTTTATAGTCCAACTCTCACATCCATACATGACCACTTGAAAAACCACAGCTTTGACTAGATGGACTTTTGTTGGCAAAGTAATGTCTCTGCATTTTAATATGCTGTCTAGGTTGGTCATAACTTTTCTTCCAAGTAGCAAGTGTCTTTTAATTTGATGGCTGCAGTCACCATCTGCAGTGATTTTGGAGCCCAAGAAAATAAACTCTGTCACTGTTTCCACTGTTTCTGCATCTGTTTGCCGTGAAGCGATGGGACCAGATGCCATGATCTTCGTTTTCTGAATGTTGAGCTTTAAGTCAACTTTTTCTCTCTCCTCTTTCACTTTTATCAAGAGGCTCTTTAGTTCTTCACTTTCTGCCATAAGGGTGGTGCCATCTGCATATCTGAGGTTATTGATATTTCTTTTGGCAATCTTGATTCCAGCTTGTGCTTCATCCATCCTAGTGATTCTCATGATGTACTCTGCATATAAGTTAAATAAGCAAGGTGACAATATATAGCCTTGACATACTTCTTTCCCTATTTGGAACCAGTCTGTTGTTCCACATCCAGTTCTAACAGTTACTTCCTGATCTGCATACAGAGTTCTCAAAAGGCAGGTCAGGTGGTCTGGTATTCCCATCTCTTTCAGAATTTTCCACAGTTTATTGTGATCCACATAGTCAAAGGCTTCGGCATAGTCAGTAAAGCAGAAGTAGATGTTTTTCTGGAACTCTTTTGCTTTTTTGATGATCCAGCAGATGTTGGCAGTTTGATCTCCGGTCCCTCTGCCTTTTCTAAAACCAGCTTGAACATCAGGAAGTTCACGGTTCACATACTGCTGAAGCCTGGCTTGGAGAATTTTGAGCATTACTTTACTAGCGTGTGAGATGAGTGCAATTGTGCGGTAGTTTGAGCATTCTTTGGCATTGCCTTTCTTTGGGATTGGAATGAAAACTGACCTTTTCTAGTCCTGTGGCCACTGCTGAGTTCCAAATTCACTGGCATATTGAGTGCAGCACTTTCACAACATATCTTTTAGGATTTGAAATAGTTCGACTGAAATTCCATCACCTCCACTAGCTTTGTTCATAGTGATGCTTCCTAAGGCCCACTTGACTTTGCATTCCAGGATGTCTGGCTTTAGGTGAGTGATCACACCATTGTGATTATCTGGGTCATGAAGATCTTTTTTTTTGTATAGTTCTTCTGTTTATTCTTGCCACCTCTTCTGCTTCTGTTAGGTCCATACCCTTTCTGTCCTTAATCGAGCCCATCTTTGCATGAAATGTTTCCTTGGTTTCTCTAATTTTCTTGAAGAGATATCTAGACTTTCCCATTCTATCATTTCCCTCTATTTCATTGCATGGATCACTGAGGAAGGCTTTCTTATCTCTCCTTGCTATTCTTTGGAACTCTGCATTCAGATGGGTATGTCTTTCCTTTTCTCCATTGCCTTTCACTTCTCTTCTTTCACAGCTGTTTGTAAGACCTCCTCACAGAACCATTTTGCCTTTTTTCATTTCTTTTTCTTGGGGATGGTCTTGATCCTTGCCTCCCGTACAATGTCCCAAACCTCCGTCCATAGTTCTTCATACCCTCTGTCTATCAGATCTAATCCTTTGAATCTATTCGTCACTTCTACTGCATAATCATAAGGGATTTGATTTAGGTCATACCTGAATGGTCTGGTGGTTTTCCCTACTTTCTTCAATTTACATAGTGATTTCTCAAGCTATGCTGTGAGTGGTATCAATATTATTAGGAAGTTTATAATTTGTTATCTCAGTGGTGCTCTAAACACATTATGTTTTCTCTGCTTGAATGCAAGGGATGAAGCACAGGTAGGATGAAGTGTGTGTGTGTGTATGTGTGTGTGTGTGTGTGTGTGTGAGTGTAGTGGGAGTGATAGAAAATGAGTGAGCCAGGGAAACAGGAACATGAGACTTCTGGGCACCCACAAAGTAGACTGAGGGCTAACCTAAGGGAAAGAGAAAGAAGGGCACATGAGCATCATTTTCTGGGCTCTAGATAGCATATTGAAAAGCAGAGACATTACTTTGCCAACAAAGGTCTGTCTAGTCAAGGCTATGGTTTTTCCTGTGGTCATGTATGGATGTGAGAAGTGGACTGTGAAGAAAGCTGAGCGCCAAAGAATCGATGCCTTTGAACTATGGTGTTGGAGAAGACTCTTGAGAGTCCCTTGGACTGCAAGGAGATCCAGCCAGTCCATTCTAAAGGAGATCAGCCCTGGGATCTCTTTGGAAGGAATGATGCTAAAGCTGAAATGACTCATTGGAAAAGACTCTGATGCTGGGAGGGATTGGGGGCAGGAGGAGAAGGGGACAACAGAGGATGAGATGGCTGGATGGCATCACTGACTTGATGGATGTGAGTCTGGGTGAACTCTGGGAGTTGGTGATGGACAGGGAGGCCTGGCGTGCTGCGATTCATGGGGTCGCAAAGAGTCGGACACGACTGAGTGACTGAACTGAACTGAAGAGAATCTTGAGGTCACCTTATAGCACTTACTAAAGGACTCTAATGGGGATGAAATCCCATGGAATTATTATATAAGCTGTAGCTCCAGGTAAAATGAAAGAGTGGTAGGGGACTTCTTGCTAGTTATAGTATTAGTTCAGATGCAGATAGATTTACAATTATAATATCATGTGAGGTGGGTTATAATAGAAAAAGTTGTGAGTTGCTGTGAGGGTACAACAGGGAAATAACCTACCTTGGTCTCAGTGAATTGAGAAATTCTTCCAAGAAAAGTGACAACTCAACTCCAAAATCAGGACAAGCTTCCAGAAGATATTCAGTATTTATCAAACCCTTGTTCTTTGTCCCAAATTGCAAGCTTTGCCTGAGAGGAGAAACTTAGAATCTTATAATGGAAATACAATTTCTATAAAGACTCATTCGTCTATAACAAAGATCGTCTGTAATAATGTGTTAGAGGCTGACATAAGTGGAAGGTCAGTTTTGTGAGCGTTCAAGAGGCATAACAGGACCAAACTGAACTAAAAGGAAAAAATATCTGCTTAATGCAGAGAAATCTTTTTCATAGTCAGAAGCTCTTCAAACATGAAATGAACTGCCATGGTAGGAGCAAGCCCCTCGATATTATTTAATTGGAGGTACAGGGCTTGTAAGCAATTTTATTTTTTAGGATAATGCTAACTATGGAAAACCATAAATATCTAATGCTGCTGTCTTAACACAAATTCAGATTATTTCTTGTTCATGTACAAGTGTTCCAGTTGGCAGACAATTTTCTTCCTTTGGGTGATTCAAGGCACTTTCTATTTTTGGCTACCATCTCCTTGAGCTTCCGTGTCCTCTGAATTAGGGTGGAAAAGGATAAAGAAAAAAAAAGAGAACTTCTGCTCAATCATGCTGATAATTGGTCATACCTAGATATCCGATAGAGGTGATGATAATTGATCATATCTAGACACCAGAAGGAGAAGGCAATGGCAACCCACTCCAGTACTCTTGCCTGGAAAATCCATGGGCAGAGGAGCCTGGTAGACTGCAGTCCATGGGGTCGCTAAGAGTTGTACATGACTGAGTGACTTCACTTTCACTTTTCACTTTCATGCACTAGGGAAGGAAATGGCAACCCACTCCCGTGTTCTTGCCAGGAGAATCCCAGGGACTGGGGAGCCTGGTGGGCTGCCATCTATGGGGTCTCACAGAGTTAGACACGACTGAAGTGACTTAGCAGCAGCAGCAGCAGCAGCAGACACCAGAAAGACTGGGATATGTGGTCCCTGGCTGGAAAGACACCTCCCAGTTATAAATCTCTGGTGTGGAAAGGGGAGCCCTAATTGTGACGGTTGGCCATCATTGCCATAGGACTGATGCTTCATGAGAAGTTTCACTAGGTGATCACTAGGATTCCTATGAACTTTGAATTCTACTGTTCTAATAGGGCCTGATTTTTTCTCTAAATACTCTTGTGTTCTGGGGCAAGTCACTTATCCTCTTTGATCTTAGTTGATTCATCTATAAAATGAGATCAGCACTTTCATTTCAGTTAACAGTGGCTCAGGGTCTTTGTGGGATTCAGATGAAATAATGTGTGTGAAAGTGTTAGCTAACTTGAAAGTGGTCTAAAATTATGAGATATAATTATTTATTTTGTTTGTGTGGTATCAAGACATGATTTTATTTGTTTATTTTTTAAATTTAAATTTATTTATTTTAATGGGAGGCTAATTACTTTATAATATTGTATTGGTTTTGCCATACATCAACATGAATCTGCCATGGGTGTACACGTGTTCCCCATCCTGAACCCCCCTCCCACCTCCCTCCCCATACCATCCCTTTGGGTCATCCCAGTGCACCAGCCCCAAGAATCCTATATCTTACATCAAACCTGGACTGATGATTTGTTTCTTATATGATATTACACATGTTTCAATGTCATTCTCCCAAATCATCCCACCCTCTCCCTCTCCCACAGAGACAGCAAAAGAGACACAGATGTATGAGATATAATTCTTAGACAGTTGATTTAAACTTAACCTTGACTTAGGTCTATAGATGAGCTTAGGTATTTCTTCTACATGTCTGTGAAAAATTATTATAAAGTTCTGATACAGGAACATTTTTGAATGACTTATATTTCCATAGTTTTATTTTTCATTTTGAAAGACCTTACAGTATTTTTCTAACTCAAGAAAAGAAGAACCATACAAACTATACCAAACAGAATCTCTTGCCTGTTATATGATTGCTTCTATCCCTTCAATGTTATTTACTTGGTAGGACACAAAAATTTGGGTCACCAATTTGTTATGGAGATTTTGAAGTTAAAATAATAGCATAAATCAATGTCAAAACATTTATGAAATTTAATGATATACAGGTAAATCCTATAGCTAGAATACTAGTTATAGAATTTCACTACTATAGTAGAAACTAACTAAGTAGAATGAAGGTAATGAATTTTATAATTAATTGAATATTCTATTTTAACTGAGATATACCACATGCAATATTCTGAATCTTCAAGTCAGAAACCTAAATAGGAACAGAGAAATTATCCACTGCATTTTCTCAGTTAACAGACTATGAAACTGAGGTCTAGAGCAGTTGACAAAGATTATAGAGCTGACATTCAGTGGCCTTGCACTAAACAGGTAATAGGAGAGGTGCATTTTGTCTATGAGTACCTTATTTTTGACAAAAGAGGTAAGAATATACAATGGGAGCAAAGATAGCCTGTTCAGTAAGTGGTGGTGGGAAAACTGGACAGCTGCATGTAAAAGAATGAAATTAGAACACTACTAATGCTGTACACAAAGATAAACTCCAAATGGATTAAAGACCTAAACGTAAGACCAGAAATTATAAACTTATAGAGGAAAACATATGCAGAACACTTGATGACATAAAGCAAGATCCTCTATGACCCACCCCCTAGAGTAATGGAAATTTAAATAAAAACAAATAGTAATGGAAATTTAAATAAAAACAAATAAGTTGAACTTCATAAAACTTAAAAGCTTTTGCATAGCAAAGGAAACTACAAACAAGGTGAAAAGACAACCCTCAGAATGAGACAAAATAATAGCAAAGGAAACAGATGACAAAGAATTAATTTTCAAAACATACAAGCAACTCATACAACTCATTATCAGAAAAACAAACAGCCAGCTGAGCTATTTCAAATCCTAAAAGATGATGCTGTGAAAGTGCTGCACTCAATATGCCAGCAAAATTTGGAAAACTCAACAGTGAGCCATAGGAATGGAAAAGGTCAGTTTTCATTCCAGTTCCAAAGAAAGACAATGCCAAAGAATGCTCAAATTACCACGCAATTGAACTCATCTCACATACTAGTAAAGTAATACTCAAAATTCTCCAAGCTAGGCTTCAACAGTACACGAACTCCATATGTTCAAACTCGATTTAGAAAAGGCAAAGGAACCAGAGATCAAATTGCCGACATCTGCTGGATCATCAAAAAAGCAACAGAATTCCAGAAAAACGTCTACTTCTGTCTCATTGACTATGCTGAAACCTTTGACTGTGTGGATCATAACAAACCACGGAAAATTCTTAAAGAGATGGGAATACCAGACCACCTGACCTGCCTCCTGAGAAATCTGTATATAAGTCAAGAAGCTGAACATGGTTATAACTGAACATGGAACAACAGACTGGTTCCAAACTGGGAAAGGAACATGTCAAAGCTGTATATTGTCACCCTGCTCATTTAAATTATATGCAGAGTACATCACGAGAAATGCTGGGCTGGATGAAGCACAAACTATAATCAAGATTGCCGGGAGAAGTATCAATAACCTCAGATATGCAGATGACACCACCCTTATGGCAGAAAGTAAAGAAGAACTAAAGAGCCTCTTGATGAAAGTGAAAGAGGAGAGTGAAAAAGTTGGCTTAAAGCTCAACATTCAGAAAACTAAGATCACGGTATCCAGCCCCATCACTTCATGGCAAATAGGTGGGGAAACAATGGAAATAGTGACAGACTTTATTTTTTGGGGCTCCATCAGTCACTGCAGATGGTGACTGAAGTCATGAAATTAAAAGATGCTTGCTTCTTGGAAGGAAAGTTATGACCAACCTAGACAGCATATTAAAATGCAGAGATATTACTTTGCCAACAAAAGTCTATCTAGTCAAAGCCATGGTTTTTCCAGAGGTCATGTATGGATGTGAGAGTTGGACTATAAAGAAAGCTGAGCACTGAAGAATTGATGCTTTTGAACTGTGGTGTTGGGGAAGACTCTTGAGAGTCCCTTGGACTGCAAGGAGATACAATCAGCCCATCCTAAAGTAAATCAATCCTCAATATTCATTGGAAGGACTGATGCTGAAGCTGAAACTCCAATACTTTGGTCACCTGATGCACAGAGCTGACTCATTGGAAAAGACCCTGATGCTGGGAAAGATTGAAGGCAGCGGGAGAAGGGGATGACGGCAGAGGATGAGATGGTTGGATGGCATCACTGACTTAATGGACATGAGTTTGAGTAAGCTCCAGGAGTTGGTAGTGGACAGGGAGTCCTGGCGTGCTACAGTCCTTGGGGTCACAAAGAGTCGGACATGACTGAGTGACTGAACTGAACATCATATGAAATGCTGGGCTGAATGAAGCACAAGCTGGAATCAAGATTGCCGGGCGAAATATCAATAACCTCAGATATGCAGATGACACCACCCTTATGACAGAACACAAAGGGGAACTAAAGAGCCTCTTGATGAAAGTGAAAGAAGAATGAAAAAACTGGCTTAAAACTCAAAATTAAAAAAATGAAGATCATGGCATCCAGTCTCGTCACTGCATAGCAAATAGATGGGGAAACAATGGAAACAGTGATATTCATCGTATATATATTAGTTTGCATCTGCTAATCCCAAACTTCCAATTTATCCCTCCCACACCTCTTCTCACTCTTGGCAACTTTTTTAAACATAAAGTTGGCTTCTATGATTTGATGTTTTTTACTCTCATTTCTGGTTTACTAAGGATTCTGGTGAGATAGTCCTGGTTAGATGAAATGTTAATTTCAACTAACATTATTTAGTTGAATGTGTAATTGTGGTGTGTCTTGTTTCTTTGTTTGTTTTCTGATTGCATGGGCATGGAAGGCAGGATTAGTTTCCAGAGCAGAGTTCAAACCCGTGCCCTCTGCAGTGGAAGTGTGGAGCCTTAACCACTGGACTGGCAGGGAAATCCAGTTGTGATGTTTTTAAGCAGAGTGTCCTGTTACAAAAGTGTGGATCAGCTTGTTACAGAATAAAAGGACTGAAATTAAGTGAGCACTGTGATGATAAGTACATAAAAGAGAGAGATAAAGAGATGGTGATAGATGGGGAA
Organism: Bison bison bison; assembly: GCF_000754665.1. NCBI lineage: Eukaryota > Metazoa > Chordata > Mammalia > Artiodactyla > Bovidae > Bison > Bison bison. The sequence continues at coordinate 367,153 of NW_011494877.1, read as the reverse complement.
CAGGAAGAATTAGAATTTGTCTGGGACACTAGCATTCTCACCCTGCCCCCTTATGTTCTATATTTAACATCAAATGGCAGAACAAGGTTGCCTAGAGTAAGAAGCTGGAGCCCTGCCAATCCACTGGCATCCAAGCCATGCACTTTGCAACTCCACTTCTCCAGGCTGTTCATGTGAGGAGGATGGATGACAATAGGATTCCAAGGAAATTACTTTGCCCTGAGCTGAAAGGACAACCATTAGCAAGCCCTCTCCAGAAGGTCAGAGGAAGCTCTCCAAGGATATATAAATGTATGTGGAGGTAGTGGAGCTCAGGCGCCAGTTGCCACAATCACTGTGGATAAAAAATACTGATCAGAGTGGAAGTTATTACAGTGTTGGGTTAGAGGGTTCTGGGAGCTATAGTTGTGTGTGTGTGTGTGTGTGTGTGTGCCTGCGTGCACATAGATCTATGTGATTGTAAGCATCTATTGTTATAGGCAGATATCACTTTTGTTCCTAGTGTTGTGCAAAATAAGTGTCTTGATTCTATTCCCTTTTTTTGATTTACCACTAAATACTTCTGATTGCCAAAAGCCTTTTTTTCTGTTTCTTCCCTGGTTTTCACTATTCTCTTAACCCTTCCTGTAATACTTTTCTATACTTTAGGTGTCATGGGCAGATTGTATTTTCCAAAGTCAGCTGCAATAATTCCACTTCTGGGCATATATTAGAAAAAAGCAAAAAACTATTCAAAAGGATACATGCACCCCAATGTTCATAGCTGTACTATTTACCGTTATCAAAATATGAAAGCAAGCAAAGCTTCCAATGACAGATGAATAAATAAAAAGATGTGGTATATTAATATATATACAATGGAATATCAGCCATAAAAAGGAATGAAATTTTGTCATTTGCAGTAATAAGGATGGACCTAGAGGGCATTATGCTAAGTGAAATAAATCAGACAGAGTAAAGCAAATACTATACGATACCATTTATATGTAGAATCTAAAAATACAATAGATCAGATCAGATCAGATCAGTCGCTCAGTCGTGTCTGACTCTTTGTGACCCCATGAATCGCAGCACACCAGGCCTCCCTGTCCATCACCAACTCCTGGAGTTCACTGAGACTCACATCCATCGAGTCAGTGATGCCATCCA
>NW_011494877.1:357994-365885 GCF_000754665.1 Bison bison bison | reverse complement strand
CCATCGAGTCAGTGATGCCATCCAGCCATCTCATCCTCTGTCATCCCCTTCTCCTCCTGCCCCCAATCCCTCCCAGCATCAGAGTCTTTTCCAGTGACTCAACTCTTCGCATGAGGTGGCCAAAGTACTGGAGTTTCAGCTTTAGCATCATTCCTTCCAAAGAAATTCCTGGGCTGATCTCCTTCAGAATGGACTGGTTGGATCTTCTTGCAGTCCAAGGGACTCTCAAGAGTCTTCTCCAACACCACAGTTCAAAAGCATCAATTCTTCAGTGCTCAGCTTTCTTCACAGTCCAACTCTCACATCCATACATGACCACAGGAAAAACCATAGCCTTGACTAGACGGAACTTTGTTGGCAAAGAATTGTCTCTGCTTTTGAATATGCTATCTAGGTTGGTCATAACTTCCTTCCAAGGAGTAAGCGTCTTTTAATTTCATGGCTGCAGTCACCATCTGTAGTGATTTTGGAGCCCAGAAAAATAGTCTGACACTGTTTCCACTGTTTCCCCATCTATTTCCCATGAAGTGGTGGGACCGGATGCCATGATCTTCATTTTCTGAATGTTGAGCTTTAAGCCAACTTTTTCACTCTCCTCTTTCACTTTCATCAAGAGGCTTTTTAGTTCCTCTTCACTTTCTGCCATAAGGGTGGTGTCATCTGCATATCTGAGGTTATTGATATTTCTCCCGGCCATCTTGATTCCAGTTTGTGTTTCTTCCAGTCCAGCGTTTCTCATGATGTACTCTGCATATAAGTTAAATAAGCAGAGTGACAATATACAGCCTTGACGAACTCCTTTTCCTATTTGGAACCAGTCTGTTGTTCCATGTCCAGTTCTAGCTGTTGCTTCCTGACCTGCATACAAATTTCTCAAGAGGCAGATCATGTGGTCTGGTATTCCCATCTCTTTCGGAATTTTCCACAGTTTGTGGTCCAGCTGGTAAAGAATCTGCCTGCAATGTGGGAGACCTGGGTTCGATCCCTGGGTTGGGAAGATCCCCTGGAAAAGGGAAAGTCTACCCATTCCAGTATTCTGGCCTAGAGAATTTCATGGATGGTATAGTCCATGGGGTCACAAAAAATACAATAAACTGTGAATATAACATAAAAGAAGCAGACTCACAGATGTAGAGAACAAACCACTGTTACTAGTGGGGAGAAGGAAGGGAAGAGGTGTAAGATAGGCATAGGGAATTAAGAAGTATAAACTATTAGGTTTGAAATAAGCTAAAAGAATATATTTTACAATATATATATATTTTATAATATAACAAATATTTCATAATAACTATAACTGGAGTACAAATTTTAAAAATTGTGAACCACTATAGTGTACACCTGTAACTTATAGTATATAGCAACCATACTTCAATATTAAAGGCAAAAAAAAAAAATCCTCCTCAACACAATATAATTGTTCACTTTCCATTTGATTAGAAGAGTAACAGTGCAAGCCCAGTGGTTCAACTAACATGACATTTCTTGATCAGGAGACAGGTGAAATTGGTATGAACAGGGACAGCTCTCCGAGTTGCCATTAATTTTTGCCTTGCTGTGAAATAGAACCAATGTTTTAGAGGATTATTCAATTTCTCAAGAGAAGATAAAAATCTGAATTTTTTTTAAATCAACAATATTTGAGCCAGTATATGAGCCAATGGTGACACTGTCATGGGGACATAAACTTAAGGAATATAATGAATGAAATTCTACATCACTGACTCGATGGATGTGAGTCTGAGTGAACTCCGGGAGTTGGTGATGGACAGGGAGGCCTGGTGTGCTGCAATTCATGAGGTCGCAAAGAGTCAGACATGACTTTGAACTGAAGAGCTGATTAAAAAAAAATACAACAATAATATAGAGGAGTAATATGATAACATGCAATTAAAAGAAACTTGCTCCTTGGAAGCAAAGGGATGATAAACTTAGACAGCATATGAAAAAGTCTGGAGGTCACCTGAATGAGAGGAACAAGACCCTTGCCAAGACATGTTTCTAAGGGTCACTAGAGGGAGGAGATCATCAAAGGAACCACAAAGAACCCCATAACAGAAAAGGCCATGCCAGATATGAAGTGGGTCTCTTGTAAACAGCATATATTTGTTCAGCCAGTGTATGTCTTTTGGTTGCAGCATTTAATTCACGTACATTTAAGGTAATTGTTGATATGTATGTTCTTATTGCCATTTTGTTAATTGTTTTGGATTTGTTTTTGTAGGTCTCTTTTCTTTTTCTTTTGTTCTCTTGTGATTTGAGGACTTTCTTTAGTGTGTGTTTGGATTCCTCTTTTGTGTGTGTACATCTATTATAGATTTTTGGCTTGTGGTTACCATGAGGGTTTGATATAGCAGTATATATATCTATATATATATGGTGAAACAGTGGAAACAGTGTCAGACTTTATTGTTCTGGGCTCCAAAATCACTGCAGATGGCGACTGCAGCCATGAAATTAAAAGACAATTACTGCTTGGAAGAAAAGTTATGGCCAATCTAGATAGCATATTGAAAAGCAGAGACATTACTTTGCCAAAAAAAGGTCCCTCTAGTCAAGGCTATGGTTTTTCCTGTGGTCATGTATGGATGTGAGAGTTGGACTGTGAAGAAGGCTGATTGCCAAAGAATTGATGCTTTTGAACTGTGGTGTTGGAGAAGACTCTTGAGAGTCCCTTGGACTGCAAGGAGATCCAACCAGTCCATTCTGAAGGAGATCAGCCCTGGGATTTCTTTGGAAGGAATGATGCTAAAGCTGAAACTCCAGTACTTTGGCCACCTCATGCAAAGAGTTGAGTCATTGGAAAAGACTTTGATGCTGGGAGGGATTGGGGGCAGGAAGAGAAGGGGATGACAGAGGATGAGATGGCTGGATGGCATCACTGACTCGATGGACGTGAGTCTGAGTGAACTGCGGGAGTTGGTGATGGACAGGGAGGCCTGGCGTGCTGTGATTCATGGGGTCGCAGAGTCGGACACAATTGAGCGACTGAACTGAACTGAGCACACACACACACAGGGTTGCTTCAAGTTGCTGATCTCATAGTTTCAAATGAATTTCAAATATCCTGTATTCTCTTCCTCTCAGGATTACTGGTTTAGATATCATATTTGTGTGTGGATGACTTTCTACCTTTACTGTGTGTTTACCTTTACTGGTGAGCTTTCCCATTTCATTATTTTCTTGTCTCTAGTTGTGGCATTTTCTTTTCCACCTAGAGAAGTCCCTTTAGCTTTGTCATAAAGCTTGTTTTGTAGTGCTAGTTTGGTGGCATTGAACTAAGACTAAGAGGCAGACATCCTGCAGTGCAAAGTCAAGCAGGCCTTAGGAAGCATCACTATGAACAAAACTAATGGAGGTGATGTAATTCCAGCTGAGCTATTTCAAATCCTAAAAGATGCTGCTGCTAAACTGTTGCATTCAATATGCCAGCAAATTTGGAATACTCAGCAGTGACCACAGGACTGGAAAAGGTCAATTTTCATTCCAATCCCAAAGAAAGGCAATGCCAAAGAATGTTCAAACTACTTCACAATTGCAATCATCTCATACACCAGCAAAGTAATGCTCAAAATTCTCCAAGTGAGGCTTCAACTGTACATGAACCAAGAACTTCCAGATGTTCAAGCTGGTTTTAGAAAAGGCAGAGGAACCAGAGATCAAATTGCCAACATCCGTTGTGTCATAGAAAAAGGAAGAGAATTAAGACCTTATCCTGCCCCTTAATTGTGCATCTACTTTCTCTCCTCACTCTCCACCAATCCTGAAGGAATAGGAGGTAAGAGAATGAGAAGTAAAGAGAACTAAAAAACAGAGAGGAAACTCAAAAAGTACCCCAAGCCTTTCCTGCTGTTCATTTCTTAGCCCAGGATGGAGAATACACTGAAACTTATAAATTGAAGAGAGAGTAATACTTCAATATTAATTTGGATTGGAATTTCAAAACTTTTAAGATGAGACTCATTCAATAATATAAGGAAATGATAAGAAAAGATAGGCTTGGTGCCCTAGATATCACTGGGGATTCTGGAGAAGTTTCAGCATAGCACATGCAAACAAGTTTATGATGATTCAAAGGAGCTTATGATGATTTTTGGTTGACACTCCATGGAATCTAAGTTGTTTTGTAAATACACACGCACATTTACTTATTATGTATTTTCTGTCTTTCACATCAGAAGGTAAACTGCATGAGGGGAAAGGCTTTGTCTTCTTTTGTTCACTGTTGTATCCCAGTGTTTAGAAGAATGTTGGCACCTTGGAAAGGGCTTCTCTGGTGGCTCAGGTGGTAAAAAATCTGCCTGCAATGCAAAAGACCCGAGTTCAATCCCAAGGTCAGGAAGATCCCCTGGAGAAGGGAATGGCTACCCACTCCAGTATTCTTGCCTGGAGAATTCCATGGACAGAGGAACTTGCCACCTGTAGTCCATGGGACTGGAGTCAGACACAACTGCGACTAACACATGGCACCTTGGAATTGCTTAATACTTTTTTCCTTGAAAAATGAATTCTAGAAGGATGGAAATAAAATATTTTTTTTAAATGGATATTGTAGTTCCTGAACTATTCTGGCCCAGGACTCCCCTAGAAATCATATCCTTATAGAGTCCAGTGAGTTGGCTGGAGTGGAGGAGTGGGGAGGGGAGTGGAAAGTTCTGGAGCAAATGTACTTACTAGCTGTGTGATAACTCATTTAATGGCTGTGAGCCTCACTTTCCTTGTCTGTGAGATTAGGATTCCTACATCAACCTGACAAGTCACGGTGAACATTATAGTCACAATGTTCTCAGTTTCTGGCTCATTTTGACTACTAACAGTTCATCCTCTCCTTTTCCCCTGCAGAAAGAACACTGCCTTGTTCAGCCCTGCTGATGTTTTTCTGGTAGACAGAGCCACTGAACTTCTGAATATAAAGGGTGACTATGATGTGCAGCAGGAGCAGTGTTTTCTCTGGGAGTTCTCTGGCCTCAAAGGTGATGGATGGGCACCTCTCAGGCATAGTTCATTGATCAATAAGCCATAAAGTCTCAAATTATTTTGTTAGATCCATTGATCAAATCCATCGAATTTGTCCCAACTCTTTTATTGTGAAGGCAGAGACTGGTGACATTCAGTTTCTCTCTCCTTGCTACTTTCTTTCTTCCATCTGGTTTTGGGGTGCTTTGTGGCAGTGTGGGAAAGCCCAGAATTTGAGAATGAAAGTTGCCACTCTCAAAGTTGAAGGAAAAAGGCTTGTTTTGGTTTTCTACTTCAGAATGAAGCAGTGTGGTTTCTCTCTTTGGTCTTTCTAGTGGTCCCTTAGTATACAGTATTCCTCCCTTATCCCTGGGGGATATGTTCCAAGACCCTTGATGCCATCATAGATGCCTGAAACCGTGGATGGTACTTGACCTGTGTATACTAATACTATGTTTTAATCCTACACATTATTTTTTTGATAAAGTTTAATTTATAAATTAGACACAGTAAGAGATTCATTACAGTGAATAATAAAATAAATATAACAATATTCTGTAATAAAATTTATGTGAATGTAGTATCTTTCAAAACAGCTAATTGTGCAAATTTAACACCTTTTGTGTCTTAACTCTGCACATAACCCACACTATGGCTGCCACTTTTGCAGTTTGAGGTGTGACTACAAAACTAGCACACATTTTTTTTTTCTTTCTTCACAATTTTACAGGAAGATTTATTCTTATCTTAAATCTTAGTAATCCCAGCATATGATTTTTCTTTCTTTCTTTTTTCTTTTTTTTTTGTGCAGTCTGGCTTAAGGGATCTTAGTTTTCTGACTGGGAATTGAAACCGGGGCCCAGCAGTGGAAACACTGAGTCCTAATTGCTGGAATGCCAGGGAATTCCCCAGCATATGATTTTTTTTTCCTTCCCTTATTACATCAAGAACTTTTGTCTTTTCACTTAAAAGAAATATATTATGCTTCTCTTTGGCATATCCAAGTTGCCAGCATCACTAATCCTGTGCTTTGGGGCTATTAATAAGAAAGTTAGAGTTACACGAACTCAAGCACTGTAATCCTGTAATGTATTCCTGTGACAGTCGATCTGATAAGTGAAAGGGCTACAAAGTGGCTAATGAGCAGGATACGCTGGACAAAGGAATGTCTCACGTCCTGGGTAGGATAGAGCTGGACAGCACAAGACTTCATCATGCTACCCGGAAGTTGCACAATTTAAAATTTATGAGTTATTTATTTCCAGATGTTTCCATTTAATATTTTGGACTGTGGATGACGTGGAGTAACTATGAGAAGTGAAAACATGGATAACTGGGGACTGCTGTACTGGAGCATCTTCACCTTTCTTATATTCATTCATTCATTCATTGAATCTGTTCAATTAGTCAGTAAATATCTAGTATGTGTTACATACCTTGGGTGAGTTATATGTGCATGGATGTTTGTTTTTTCTACAAGGGCCAACTGGGTTCAGGTTCCCAGGAAACTGAAAGATTTTTTAGGTATATGGCCTGTGGCATTTCCTCAGTTTTTATTGTTGGATGAGTGAATTGAATTGCTTTTGTGAGTAATTTGTTAGGCAGAGATTTTATTCACTTATTGAACAAATACTTATTAATTACTTTCTAGTGCAAATAATAATATCTAGGTTTTAGGGTTGTCTTGATGATAAAAGAATACATAGAGTTGCTAGTACATTTCCAGGTGCAAAATAAAATATTAATAACTGGTAGATATTATTATCATTATTATCTCCTGATAGATTTGAGTCATGGCAAGCAAATGCCCCTATTTATTTGGTTGGTTTATTTTAGAAAATCCTCCTGTTGTGAATCTCTGGCTCCTACACAATAAATAAAATGGTTCAATTAAGTATATTCTTAGTATCTTATTTGACCCTTCCTTCCTACCCTGTCCTTCCAACACATACACAGTTATTTAGCTCAAGAAGAACAGCACCAACACAGCACCCATCCCTCTGGTGTCCTGGAAAGGAAGGGTATAATCAAGGCTTATCTTAGTGAGTAAAATACATCCATCCTTGGAAATAAAAACATTTACCTTCCTGTATAAGGCAAGCTGCCTCAGGTAGCTAAATCTCTCTTTTTTTACCCCAATTAGAATCTTATTTGCTCTCTTAAGAAGTGAATCTAATATTTAGTAATTAGTTTATTTGGTTGTTTATAGAGTAGTTTTCCACATAAGACTTCCAACAACAAACTAAAATTGCACATACTTTTTAATATTAAAATGGGGAAAACCTAAAATTTATTTAACTTATATTTTCATCCCACTCCCCAGCCTCACTAGGTCCTGCTCTGCTCATTTTATTTCAACTATCAAATGATTTCCAGACTCCCTCTTTCTAAGTAGTTCTGTGCTAGCTATGTTTACTCAAGGCTTTTTTGTTTATGATCATCCTTTCATTTGAATATATTCCCTACTTTCCCACTTGAGACGTTGTCTACAATGACCCACTTTCTAGTTTAAGGGTCTTTCCTATGAGTTTCCCAATCCCCCATTGCTTACTTTTTTTTTTTTCCATAGGCCCCATTAATTTTCTTTGTACAATTGAGGTATAGTTGAAGTACAATATTATATGTTACAGGTGTACAGTATAGTGATTCACAATTTGTAAAGGTCATGCTCCACTTATAATTATTATGAAATATTGTTTATGTTCCTTGTGTTGTACAATATACCCCTGTAGCTCGTGTGTGTGTGTGTGTGCTAAGTCGCTGCAGTTGTGTCTGACTCTGTGTGACCCCATGGACTGTAACCTGACAGACTCCTCTGTCCATGGGATTCTCCAGGCAAGAATACTGAAGTGGGTTGCCATGCCCTCCTCCAGGGGATCTTCCAGACCCAGGGATCAAATCCTCATCTCTTACATCTCCTGAATTGGCAGGCAGG
>NW_011494877.1:356501-357894 GCF_000754665.1 Bison bison bison | reverse complement strand
TCTGTCCATGGGATTCTCCAGGCAAGAATACTGAAGTGGGTTGCCATGCCCTCCTCCAGGGGATCTTCCAGACCCAGGGATCAAATCCTCATCTCTTACATCTCCTGAATTGGCAGGCAGGTTCTTTACCACTAGTGCCAACTGAGAAGCCCTACCCTTGTAGCTTACTTTATACATTGTAGTTTATGCCTCTAAATCTACTATCCCTATGTGGCCCCTTCTCCCAGAGTTTACTTTTATTAATACGTTATTCACTCTACATGGTAAGTATCGATTTGTTTCCCTACTAAAATATGTTATTTGAGGCTTGGGACACAGGTTTGTAATCTTGGTGTCCAGGACAGTTTCTGACATAGTAATTGTTCATCATGAACTCCTTATTGCCAAATTCAGACTTAAATTGAAGAAAATAGGGAAAACCACTAGACCATTCAGGTATGACATAAATCAAATCCCTTATGACTATACAGTGGAAGTGAGAAATAGATTTAAGGAATTAGATCTGATAGACAGAGTGCCTGATGAACTATGGACAGAGGTTCATGACATTGTAGAGGAGATAGGAATCAAGACCATTTCCGTGAAAAAGAAATGCAAAAAAGCAAAATGGCTGTCTGAGGAGGCCTTACAAATAGCTGTGAAAGAAGAGAAGCCAAAAGCAAAGGAGAAAAGGAACAATATACCCATTTGAAAGCAGAATTCAAAAGAATAGCAAGGAGAAATAAGAAAGCCTTCTTCAGTGATCAGTGCAAAGAAATAGAGGAAAACCATAGAATGGGAAAGACTAGAGATCTCGTCAAGATAATTAGAGATACCAAGGGAACATTTCATGCAAAGATGGGCTCAACAAAGAACAGAAATAGTAGGGACCTAACAGAAGCAGAAGATATTAGGAAGAGGTGGCAAGAATACACAGAAGAAGTGTATAAAAAATATGTACACGACCCAGATAATCACGATGGTGTGATCACTCACCTAGAGCCAGACATCCTGGAATGTGAAGTCAAGTGGGCCTTAGAAAGCATCACTACAAACAAAGCTAGTGGAGGTGATGGAATTCCAGTTGAGCTATTTCAAATCCTGGAAGATGATGCTGTGAAAATACTGCACTCAATATGCCAACAAATTTGGAAAACTCAGCAGTGGCCACAGGACTGGAAAAGGTCAGTTTTCATTCCAATCCCAAAGAAAGGCAATGCCAAAGAATATTCAAACTACCTTACAATTGCAATCATCTGACACACTAGTAAAGTAATGTTCCAAATTCTCCAAGCCAGGCTTCAGCAATATGTGAACCATGAACTTCCAAATGTTCAAGCTGGTTTTAGAAAAGGCAGAGGAGCCAGAGATCAAATTGCCAACATCTGCTGGATCATGGAAAAAGCAAGAGAGT
>NW_011494877.1:355635-356401 GCF_000754665.1 Bison bison bison | reverse complement strand
CAGAGATCAAATTGCCAACATCTGCTGGATCATGGAAAAAGCAAGAGAGTTCCAGAAAAACATCTGTTTCTGCTTTATTGACTATGCCAAAGCCTTTGACTGTGTGGATTGCAATAAACTGTGGAAAATTCTGAAAGAGATGGGAATACCACACCACCTGACCTGCCTCCTGAGAAATCTGTATGCAGATCAGGAAGCAACAGTTAGAACTGTATGTGGAACAACAGACTAGTTCTAAATAGGAAAAGGAGTATATCAAGGCTGTTTATTGTTACCCTGCTAATTTAACGTATATGCAGAGTACATTATGAGAAATGCTGGGCTGGATGAAGCACAAGCTTGAATCAAGATTGCCAGGAGAATTATCAATAACCTCAGATATGCAGATGATACTAACTTTATTGAAGAAAGTGAAGAACAAAGGAGCCATTTGATGAAAGTGAAAGAGGAGAGTGAAAAAGTTGGCTTAAAACTCACCATTCAGAAAACTAAGATCATGGTATCTGGTCCCATCACTTCATGGCAAATAGATGGAGAAACAGTGGAAACAGTGGCAGACTTTATTTTTTTGGGCTCCAAAATCACTGCAGATGGTGACTGCAGCCATGAAATAAAAAGATGCTTATTCCTTGGAAGAAAATTTATGACCAACCTGAACAGCATATTAAAATTCAGAGGCATTACTTTGCCAACAAAGGTTCATCTAGTCAAGGCTATGGTTTTTCCTGTGATCATGTATGGATGTGACAGTTGGACTATAAAGCTG
>NW_011494877.1:337108-355486 GCF_000754665.1 Bison bison bison | reverse complement strand
GAGATGGTTGGATGGCATCACCGACTCAATGGATATGAGTTTGAGTAAACTCTGGGAGTTGGTGATGGACAGGGAGGCCTGGCATGCTGCAATCCATGGGTTTTCAAAGAGTTGGACAAAACTGAGTGACTGAACTTAACTGAATTGTTTATCAAATAGCTACTGAATGAATGCATGATTGAGTAAATCAATGAATGGTTGCTGGTGTGCAGCACATGAAATAAAATATGAAGTAATTACTCCTTGAGGAAAGGAGATACCTTTGTGTATAGAAGACAACCACCAACAGGAATATTAGCAAAATTTTATTCCACGACATGGTGTATTTTTAAAGTAAATTGGTGATAAGTAAACCATTTAGGAAGCTCTTGCTTCCCAGAAGAGTCTGTGTGAGTTGAGATGGTGACTGGTTTCATAGAGGAGGTGGCATTTAAGATGAGTCTTAAAGGATGCATCAGAAAAAAATAAACATAGAAATCCAATAATTGGTGATGAAAGTGGTGAACTGCATACATTTGAGTTGTTGAGTTTTAATTTATTTATAATTCTAGCTCCAGCTGGAAAACAATCAAGGTATTGCTACTGACAAAATGGTTATGAATAAAGCACTTTGAATAACATTCCAGCTGAGTCAAATATTAATATTTTTATATTCAGTAGATCTTGTTAGAGTAGCCATCAGTATTAATAAGGAAATTAATGGCTTCTACACAGAAATAGGTTTTGCATTATGAAAAGCTTGTTTGGAAAATAAGCATCAAAAATCCCATGTTTTATAACTTTTTGTTTCACACTGTTCACTGTAGACAAGGGAGCATAACTTTCTGTGGTTGGCATTAAACATTTTCACAAACTGCATGAAAGGTTGTGATTTTGGAAATTTATAGGGGCAAAGAGGGGTTCAAGGCTACAAATCTATGATAAGTGAGCAGCAGGCAACTGAAGGAATAAGTTACTGAGGAACGATGTTATTATGGGGTCAGAAATTGTAGACCTATTGTTAAATGAGGCATGGGACATGATGCTGCCAAAGTTTTAAGTTAATTGTTGGCACCTCTCTTTGTGCATTTGATCAGACATGAGAGGGAGAAATTCTTCTTGCCCTTCATAAACTGTCAACAAGCCAAGTGAAATATGTGTCTTGAGAGTAAATGCAAACCTAGTGAGAGAGGATCATGATGCAGTGACTTACACACCTGGAAAACATAGCTCTTTCCCCAGTATGCTTATTGTTCATATTAAAGTAATGTACAGAATGTGTACTTGAAAGGATACATTTGGATGGTCTTCATAAGATTTTCTTCAACTTGACAGTCAAGCAATTTCTGAATTGTCCATATGTGCGTTTTTGCATTTGTGAATTATCTGTGGCACATTTTCTAACTCTGATGGCCTATCCTTGTTATCCAGCATATCTTAGAACTATTCTTCATTCCTCAGAAAATGAAGAGCTCATTTGAATATAAACCCAAACAAAAGTCTGCAGGTCAATGCATTGCAAAAATAGAAAATTTTCATATGGTACATTTCAAAAGCCCTCTAGCAGAATAAATGGACATCTTTACATTGTTATAGCAATTTTTACCAATTTCCATTATAACATTTATCACATCCTATTATAGTTTTTTATTTGTCTGCCTGACCCCCTAGACCTATGAGAGACCATGGAAAAGGGAGGTTCTAAAACTATTTTTCTCCCCTTCAGCCTTAAATTCTGTATTTGGTATTCAATAACGTTTTGTTGAATTAATTAATTAAAGTACAAAAGAATGAGTAAATAAGGTTTCACATGATTGAAATCAATGTGTGGCTCCTGCTAGAATATAGAAAATTGGTTGTAACATATTTCACAGTATTTAGATTTGCAGATCATCTTACAGAATATTTGGCACAGTATGTTTTTAAGCTTTATATTTTCTTTTGGCAAAATAATTTTAATTTTCAGAAATTATTATTTTGAACTTTATAAAGTAGGAGACAGAGAGGTGTAAAACTGAACTAGGCAAAGAGGAGATGTACAGCCCTGCACTCCATGCCCTGGCTGTTCCACAGGCCAGATCAGAGCCTTGTCCCCAACACAGAACATCAGTTTGGTAACAACTTTGCTGGCACAACTTTATAGCTTTTCAGATGAAGCCAGAGTTTATTGGAACTCCCCAAGTTTATTCCCTAAGCCGAGACTGGAACTCAGCCCCGCTGAATAAATGGTTTTCCAACGATACCATGTTCTTCCTTCATTATTATTTCTGTGGTTATTTCAGATCCCCCACACTCCCACTCTGCTTCACCGAGTCAAAGGAAAGACAGTGGACTGTAACATCAATTAGTTTGAAAAGGGCAGATGCATGTCACTAAACTATTGCCTTCTGAAGAACTTATTTTATTTTATTTTTTTGCATCTAAGATAAAATCACCCTGAGTGGGAGACCTTGTGGTGTGGCTGAGAGCTTATTGGATAGGATGCTTTGCAAGGGTAGACGTGATTTCTTAACCTTAATACACATTAATTCTCCCATGGGCAAGAGTGGTTCAACCAGCTCTGGTCTATGTGGTCAAGGGGAATTGGTGTAAGGAAAATAACAGAACTCCACAGAGAATCCAAAAACTTCAGAGCCAATTGGCATCTCTCAATCCTTTTTTCTCTTCTAAATTTTCATCTGGGTCTTTCAAAGGTATCCAAAATGACAGTCCTATCTTACCTGATATAGATGCAAACAAATAATTATAAGAATGATAACAGCTATGATGGGGATAGTAATGCTTACAAGTTAAATTGCATGTGTTAGTGATCAGAGAATGGAACACTGTATTTTATGGTATCCTTAAAATAATCTTTTGAGCCAAGAGAACAAGCAAAAAAAAAAAAAAAGCAATGTAACTGAAGATGAATGCTAAAAAGACTTATCAAAGGGGACACAATAAATGGCAAAAAAAAGATAATGAAACATAGTGTGTTTTTCTTTATACTATTCAGCCATGACACCACAGTGTTTCAGCTGCAGTTGCAGGAAGAAGCCAGTGGCTTCCAATAGTCTCTGTGACACTGAGTTTTACAGCCCCTCCTCCCTTCCTCCTTCCATTCTGTGCACCACTTCTTCCTCACAGCCTCAGTAAGGATTCAATCAGGGAAGCTTCACTACTCTGAGTATAATGAAACAGGGCATTTGTCATAGAAATTAGTCTCTACACAAATGTGGAAGCAAGCAGGGAAGTATAGGCTAAAGAAAGAGAGCTTGCTAACCAGCCCCAGTAGAGCTGAACAAGTCAATGCTTGCAGAAAATCTGCCAGGGAAGGACCACAAAAGGGGTGGCATAGAAGCCTCTAAAAGGTGGTTGGTCCTTCACGGCTAATGCTGCTGTGAATTCATAGCAGTTTCTAGTGGGCTGTTGGTCACAGGTCAAGTTGTCAGAAAGAAGAGCTAGACATAAAGTGGGGAAGAGAGAGAGAACATGGGAACTTTGTGTCTCTGCATCTGCTAAAGAATCCACCTGGCAATGCAAGAGATGTGAGTTCAATTCCTGGGTCAGGAAGATTCCCTAGAGAAGGAAATGACAACCCACTCCAGTATTCTTGCTTGGTAAGTCCTATAGACAGAGGTGTCTGGCAGGCTACAGTCCATGGGGTTGCAGAATTGGATATGGCTTAGCAACTAAACAACAGTCCACCATACTCCCGTACTTCTACACTTTATTGGTCACACAATTTTGTACAATTGAAAAATATGCCTTCTATACAGAGTCAGCTACTAAAACCTTAACACTTCTAGAAAAAAATAAGAGAATATCTTTGCAACAGAGGGTAGGCAAATATTTCTTAAACAGGATCCCACAAGTAATGACCATAGAGGGAAATTTGAAAAATTTGACGTCATAAAAATTTAAATCTCTCAAGAGGTTTAATTGTACAATTAAACCTCCTTAAACAATTAAACAAGTATACTGTACAATTTAACTGTACAATTACAATTTAACAATTGTACAGGTAAAACAATTTAACTGTACAATTGACTCAATAAGTACAATTCAGTATAATACAAACCAAGACAAGAATAGAGAAGCAATAGATTGACAGAAAACCTCAATAGGTGAATCAGTGAGTGACCAAGGGCCTTATTCAGAAAGAACTCCTGAAAAATAATAACAAAGGTAGCTCAGCAAAAAATGAACAAAGATAGAGACACAACACAAAGGCCCAACACTAGAAATGATCAATAAATACACAGTACTCAATATTTTTAGCTATTAAGGAAATGTAAATTGAAATGAGATACCACTATACACTCACTAAAATGGCTAAATTGTTATGAAGATTAACAAAATTAAATAATGAAGTAAACTGAAAGAATCCAGCATTTAAAACCAAAAGATGTTATTGTTCAATGCAAGCCCAGTGCAGTGTTTCCCATCAGCTCAGCAATCTATTAAACTAATTCTGTGGATCAAAAAAAAAAAAAAAAGGTGAGTATGTGGAACACCTGCGATTCCAATTCATTGTTGTTGGAATGTAAAATAGTATAGCATGCACTGATATATTTACACTACCTTGTGTTAAATAGACAGTTAGCAGGAAGCAGTTGTATAGCACAGGGAATTCAACTTGGTGCTCTGCAATGACCTACAGGTTTGGATGCAGGAGGTAGGAGGGAGGTTCAGGCTATATGGCTCAATAGCCATATGTGGTTAATGTTATCTTTATCAGTTCAGTCGCTCAGTCGTCTCCGACTCTTTGCAACCCCATTAATTGCTGCATGCCAGGCCTTCCTGTCCATCACCAACTCCTGGAGTTTACCCAAACTCATGTCCATCAAGTTGGTGATGCCATCCAGCCATCTCATCCTCTGTCATCCCCTTCTCCTCCTGCCCCAAATCCCTCCCAGCATCAGAGTCTTTTCCAATGACTCAACTCTTCACATAAGGTGGCCAAAGTATTGGAGTTTCAGCTTTAGAATCAGTCCTTCCAATGAATACCCAGGACGGATCTCCTTTAGGAAGGACAGGTTGAATCTCCTTGCAGTCCAAGGGACTCTCAAGAGTCTTCTCCAATATCAGAGTTCAAAAGCATCAATTCTTCAGCTCTCAGCTTTCTTCACAGTCCAGCTCTCACATCCATACATGACCACTGGAAAAACCATAGCCTTAGCTAGACAGACCTTTGTTGGCAAAGTAATGTCTCTGCTTTTCAATATGCTATCAGGTTGGTGATAATTTCCTTCCAAGTTGTAAGCATCTTTTAATTTCATGGCTGCAATCACCACCTGCAGTGATTTTGGAGCCCCCCAAAATAAAGTCTGACACTGTTTCCACTGTTCCCCCATCTATTTCCCATGCAGTGATGGGACCAGATGCCGTGATCTTCGTTTTCTGAATGTTGAGCTTTAAGCCAACTTTTTCACTCTCTTCTTTCACTTTCATCAAGAGGCTTTTTAGTTCCTCTTCACTTTCTGCCATAAGGGTGGTATCATGTGCGTATCTGAGGTTATTGATATTTCTCCCGGCAATCTTGATTCCAGCTTGTGCTTCATCCAGCCCAGTCACTTCTCATGATGTACTCTGCATATAAGTTAAATAAGCAGGGTGACAATGTACAGCCTTGACGTACTCCTTTTCCTATTTCCTGGCTGTTGTTCCACGTCCAGTTCTAACTGTTGCTTCCTGACCTGCATACAGGTTTCTCAAGAGGCAGGTCAGGTGGTCTGGTATTCCCATCTCTTTCAGAATTTTCCACAGTTCATTGTGATCCACACAGACAAAGGCTTTGGCATAGTCATTAAAGCAGAAATAGATGTTTTTCTGGAACTCTCTTGCTTTTTCCATGATCCAGTGGATGTTGGCAATTTGATCTCTGGTTCCTCTGCCTTTTCTAAAACCAGCTTAAACATCTGGAAGTTCATGGTTCACGTATTACTGAAGCCTGGCTTGGAGAATTTTGAGCATTACATTACTAGCATGTGAGATGAGTGCAATTGTGCGGTAGTTTGAGCATTCTTTGGCATTGCCTTTCTTTGGGATTGGAATGAAAACTGACCTTTTCCAGTCCTGTGGCCACTGCTGAGTTTTCCAAATTTGCTGGCATATTGAGTGCGGCACTTTCACAGCATCATCTTTCAGGATTTGAAATAGCTCAAGTGGAATTCCATCACCTCTACTAGCTTTGTTTGTAGTGATGCTTTCTAAGGCCCACTTGCCTTCATATTCCAGGGTGTCTGGCTCTAGGTGAGTGATCACACCATTGTGATTATCTGGATTGTGAAGATCTTTTTTGTACAGTTCTTCTGTGTATTCTTGCCATCTCTTCTTAATATCTTCTGCTTCTGTTAGATCCATACCATTTCTGTCCTTTATTGAGCCCATCTTTGTGTGAAATATTCCCTTGGTATCTCTAATTTTCTTGAAGAGATCTCTAGTCTTTCCCATTCTGTTGTTTTCCTCTATTTCCTTGCATTGATCCCGGCAAGGCTTTTTTTCAATCTCTCCTTGCTATTCTTAGGAACTCTGCATTCAAATGCTTATATTTTTCCTTTTCTCCTTTGCTTTTCTCTTCTCTTCTTTTCACAGCTATTTGTAAGGCCTCCTCAGACAGCCATTTTGCTTTTTTGCATTTCTTTTCCATGGGGATGGTCTTGATCCTTGTTTCCTGTACAATGTCACGAACCTCTGTCCATAGTTCATCAGGCACTCTGTCTATCAGATCTAGTCCTTAAATCTATTTCTCACTTCCACTGTATAATCATAAGGGATTTGAAAAGGAGTACGTCAAGGCTATATATTGTCACCCTGCTTTTTTAACTTATATGCATATTACATCATGAGAAACACTGGGCTGGAAGAAGCACAAGCTGGAATCAAGATTGCCGGGAGAAATATCAATAACCTCAGATATGCACATGACACCACCTTTATGGCAGAAAGTGAAGAGGAACTAAGAAGCCTCTTGATGAAAGTGAAAGTGGAGAGTGAAAAAGTTGACTTAAAGGTCAACCTTCAGAAAATGAAGATCATGGCATCCTGTCCCCTCACTTCATGGGAAATAGATGGGGGAGCAGTGGAAACAGTGTCAGACTTTATTTTTGGGGGCTCCAAAATCCCTGCAGATGGTGACTGCTGCCATGAAATTAAAAGATGCTTACTCCTTGGAAGAAAAGTTATTATCAACCTAGATAGTATTTTGAAAAGCAGAGACATTACTTTGCCAACAAAGGTCCATCTAGTCAAGGCTATGGTTTTTCCAGTGATCATGTATGGATGTGAGATTTGAACTGTGAAGAAACCTGAGCACTGAAGAATTGATGCTTTTGAACTGGTGTTGGAGAAGACTCTTGAGAATCCCTTGGACTGTAAGGAGATCCAACCAGTCCATTCTGAAGGAGATCAGCCCTGGGATTTCTTTGGAAGGAATGATGCTAAAGCTGAAACTCCAGTACTTTGGCCACCTCATGTGAAGAGTTGGATCATTGGAAAAGACTCTGATGCTAGGAGGGATTGGGGCCAGGAGGAGAAGGGGACGACAGAGAATGAGATGCGTAGATGGCATCACTGACTCGATGGACGTGAGTCTGAGTGAACTCTGGGAGTTGGTGATGGACAGGGAGGCCTGGCGTGCTTGGATTCATGGGGTTCCAAAGAGTCTGACACGACTGAGTGACTGATCTGAACTGAAAGGAGAAACAGACATATGGACATGGGGAAAGGGGAAGAGAGGGTGAGATGTATGGAAAGAGTAACATAGAAACTTACATTACCATATGTAAAATAGATAGCCAACAGGTATTTACTATATGGCTCAGGAAACTCAAACAGGGGCTCTCTATCAGCCTGGAGGGGTGGGATGGGGCAAGAGATGGGAGGGAGATTCATAAGGGAGGGATATATGTATACCTATGGCTGATTCATGTTGAGGTTTGACAGAAAATAGCAAAATTCTGTAAAGCAATTATGCTTCAATAAAAAATAATTAATTAAAAAAGAAAAAAGATACATAAAGAGACTAACAAATCCATCTGGACTAAAAGTTTAAAGTGAATGAAAGGGAAATAATTTGTAGAGACTGAGCATCTTGATTGGGCTTCCCTGGTAGCTTAGATGGTAAAGAGTCTGCCAGCAATGGAGGAGACTCAGGTTCAATCCCTGGGTTGGGAAGTTCCCCTGGAGAAGGAAATGGGAACCCACTCCAGTATTATTGCCTGGAGAATCCCATGGATGGAGGAGCATGGTGCGCTACAGTCCATGGGGTCGCAAAGAGTTAGGAATGACTGAGCTACTAACATTTTCACTTTCTTTTCAAGCATCTTGGTAGGAAAGTAGTGGGGGTTGGGGGGAAGCACCATTCAATAATTATGCATTCCCTGTCTCTTCCCTACCAAAGCCCACCCAAGTTCCTAAATATTGTCATAATTCTTTCTAGGTTTGTAAACTTAGGAAAGCGTGTTTGGGACATGATGTTTGGGAGAGATATGCAGTGTTTGGTTTAATGTTGCTTTATACTTTGTGGCAGAGGAAGGAGTTGAAACATCTTGGTAATGACACAGTTTAATCTCAGTTTAGCAATTCTCTCCTACTCTCAAACTAGAACAAATTACCTGTCTGACTACTTTGTGGAGGGGTCAGAAGTTTCACTGGTGATGGAGAAGTGAGAGGGCTTTTTTTTTTTAAAATATTACTGAGTTTTGTTGACTATAAAACAGGGTGAGAGAAATGGAAAGAAAAGAAGTTTCCTACAAATGTCTGGCATTTGTTAAGTACCTCTGTCAATATTTTCTCCTTTCAACAACCACTTCTTGAGCACCTACTGTGTGCCGGGCCCTATGCTCTGTTCTGGCAACACAGACCCAAATAAGACATTGTATGAAATAAATAGTATTCAGATGTGTTCAACCAGCCTGTCTCCCCTAGAAGAGTGTGATCATTAGAAAGAGAAAACACCCTGAGGGTTATGGGAGTCCAGTGGGCACTGGGAGGGCCCTCCTGTTCATAGTCATAAACGTTGCTGCTTTGGACTAGAGTCAACTTGGCAATGGAGTATTTCGTAGAACATTTGAAATAGGATTTTGCCAGTAATAGGGCAGAAAGGATTTGCCCAGCAATTTACTGGTGGAAACAAGGAAAGTGTTAGCCTAGTTGAGAATGAAGGGCTTTAGAAAGAACATTTGCATTCAAACAAAGAATATGCTAATTATAACAGAATCTCACCCACTTGTTAAAGCAGTTACAAGAATTACCAATGCAGATACTTCTGTTCCTTCTTTCCCCACTGACAGGGTTACCATAAGGACCTCAGATTAATAAGCATATCTATACATCTACATGTAGTATATACAGATATCTCACATCTTCGGATCTACTTTTGACCTCTCTTCTAAAACTCTGGACACGTTAAACCAAATAGACATTCTGCAGGGTCATTATAGCTTCCCTCTAGAATCTGCTCCTGTTTCAGGGCTGTCTGTCCCAATTACTGGCCAGTCAAGTCCCCCAGACCAGAAGCCTCAGAGCCTTCCCAGACTCCTGCTCCTCCCTTACCCGCAAGCTACCTAACAATTGAATCGCTTTGTTCCATCTTCCAATTATCTCATGAATTCTTTTCCTCCTCTCCATCACAAGTGCACTAGTTTCTAGTCCTTAGTGAACATGTCTCAGTGAACTTTTAACATGAATTATATTTCTCTTCTTAGTATTCTTATCTCCTGCCTCTCTTGGCTTCAGCCCACTCTCCTCAAGGCCTCTGCTAAAGATAGCTTTCTAAAATGTAATTCTGATCACATCAGATCCTTTCAAAGACTACTGCCAGGAGAAGAAGAAAGTTCAACTCAAAACACTAAACAATAAAGTGTGGGCAAAGGATATGAGCAGATGTCTCTTAGGAAAGGAAAAAGGCAAAAGTTTCTTACACATTCACAATAAGAGAAATGCATATTAAAATGACATGGATTCACCTGTCAGACTGACAACGCAAAAGCAAAACAAACGAAAAGTTTCATAGTAGTTTCTACTGGGGAAGCCATAAGGAACTGGCACTTTTGTATAGTGCCCGTGGGAGTGTAAATTGGAAGAATCCTTTTGAGAGCGATGTGGCAATATTCCTCCAAATCACGGAGACCTGCAACACTACTTCAAAAAATGTATCTTATAGATATACAGTCACACTGGAGAAATTACTCATGTACAAAGTTTTTGGTCTTTTTTTTTTTTTTTTGCAAAAGCAAAATATTAGAAACATAAATATTCTTTAATAGGAGACATTAAATAAACTATCATGTACCCACAGAATGGAATTCTGTGGCTGTTTAAAACAAAGAAGAAAAGGGTTAAAAAGAAAATAACAGAATAGTTTTGCATATACCTATATGGAAAGATCCTCATTATGTGTGAACATAGGCAAGGGGCAGAAGAGTACAAAGTCTGTTCATATTAAAAAGAAGAAATAAATACCCACATATCTGTATTTAAATAAATACAGACAAAATAAACTTTGGAGCATTAAATAAGGCACACATAGGGGTGGTTACATATAATATGTGTGTACTTTTGACTATATTTCTTTTTATGCATTTTGATTGTTGGACCATATGAATATATTACATGTTCAAATAGTTAAATAAACTTATCTCTCAGATAGTGCCTTGACATGGCACCAACACCCCTTCTTCATTTCTGCCCTGCCCACCTCTATGTCCTCAGCTGCTGCTCTTCCACCTCAACCACAACTCACCCAAAGCATATCGGGTCACTGAAACTCTCATTAGTCTCTTTTCTTTAGTTGATTGTGAACAAATTTTCCTGCTCAGAACACCTTCCTACCCTTCTCCCTACTCTTCCCTCTCTACCCCATCACAGAACACTCAGTCAGTCTCTTTAAGAATTCTCTCCCAAGAAAGAGTGAGAGAAAGCAAGCAAAGCATGCTTGCACGTGCTCACTGTTCCCAGAATTTGCTCCAGCACCACCCTTCTTACAGGCAATTTTCTTGAGGAGCTTACCATCAACTTAGGACACATGTCAAAGGTTGCTTCTAGTGATACTTAGCTGCTCTTCCCTGAAAAAGATCCTTCTCCCTCTTCCCATAATATCCCTCAAAGCTGTAGCATTTAACTGTGTTGTTTTCATGTTTCATGGTCTAGTTTCTTCAGTAAAATGCAAACTATCTAAGGGAAGTGCTTTTCCCTTAATAGTAATAATAGCTAATATTTATCACTTCTATGCTCTATGACACTACTATCCAAATAGAATTTTCTCTGGTAATGGAAATATCTGTAGAGGCGGCCGAGAGGAGCTATCCCATGTCCGAGGTCAGGGGTGGAGGCCGAGACAACCAACCCCACGTCCAAGGAGCGGCAGCTGCACAGGCACAGGAGGGCTGAGAGGAGCTACTCCACGTTCAAGGTAGGAGGGGTGACCTCGTCCAAGGAAAGGAGCAGTGGCTGCGCTTTGCTGGAGCACCCATGAAGAGATACCCCATGCCCAAGGTAAGAGAAACCCAAGTAAGATGGTAGGTGTTGCAAGAGGGCATCAGAGGGCAGACACACTGAAACCATAATCATAAAAAACTAGCCAATCTGATCACATGGACCACAGCCTTGTCTAACTCAATGAAACCAAGCCATGCTGGGTGGGGCCACCCAAGACGGACAGGTCATGGTGGAGAGGTCTGACAGAATGTGGTCCACTGGAGAAGGAAATGGCAAACCACTTCAGTATTCTTGCCTTGAGAACCCCATGAACAGTATGAAAAGGGCAAATGATAGGATACTGAAAGAGGAACTCTCCAGGTCGTAAGTGCCCAATATACTACTGGAGATCAGTGGGGGAATAACTCCAGAAAGAATGAAGGGGTGGAGCCAAAGCAAAAACAATACCCAGTTGTGGATATGACTGGTGATAGAAGCAAGGTCTGATGCAGTAAGAGCAATATTGCATAGGAACCTGGAATGTTAGGTCCACGAATCAAGGCGAATTGCTGCTAAGTCACTTCAGTCGTGTCTGACTCTGTGCGACCCCATAGACGGCAGCCCACCAGGCTCCCCCATCCCTGGGATTCTCCAGGAGTGGGTTGCCATTTCCTTGGCAAGGCAAGTTGGAAGTGGTCAAACAGGAGATGGCAAGAGAGAACGTCGACATTCTAGGAGTCAGTGAATTAAAATGGACTGGAATGGGTGAATTTAACTCAGATGACCATTATATCTACTACTGTGGGTAGGAATCCCTGAGAAGAAATGGAGTAGCCATCATAGTCAACAAAAGAATATGAAATGCAGTATTCAGATGCAATCTCAAAAATGACAGAATGATCTCTATTCGTTTCCAAGACAAACCATTGAATATCACGGTGATCCAAGCCTATGCCCCAACCAGTAATGCTTAAGAAGCTGAAGTTGAAAGGTTCTATGAAGACCTACAATATCTTTTAGAACTAACACCCCCAAAAGATGTCCTTTTCATTACAGGGGACTGGAATGCAAAAGTAGGAAGTCAAGAAACACCTGGAGTAACAGGCAAATTTGGCCTTGGAATATGGAATGAAGCAGGACAAAGGCTAATAGAGTTTTGCCCAGAGAACGCACTGGTCATAGCAAGCACCCTCTTCCAACAACACAAGAGAAGACTCTAGACACGGATATCACCAGATGGTCAACACCGAAATCAGATTGATTATATTCTTTGCAGCCAAAGATGGAGAAGCCCTATACACTCAGTAAAAACAAGACCGGGAGCTGACTATGGCTCAGGTTATGAACACCTTATTGTCAAATTCAGACTTAAATTGAAGAAAGTAGGGAAAACCACTAGACTATTCAGGTATGACCTAAATCAAATCCCTTATGATTATACAGTGGAAGTGAGAAATAGATTTAAGGGACTAGATCTGATACACAGAATGCCTGATGAACTATGGATGGAGGCTCGTGACACTGTAGAGGAGACAGGGATCAAGACCATCCCCATGGAAAAGAAATGCAAAAAAGCAAAACGGCTGTCTGAGGAGGCCTTACAAATAGCTGTGAAAAGAAGAGAAGAGAAACCAAAGGAGAAAAGGAAAGATATAAGCATCTGAATACAGAGTTCCTAAGAATTTCAAGGAGAGATTAAAAAAAGCCTTCCTCAGCGATCAATGCAAGGAAATAGAGGAAAACAACAGAATGGGAAAGACTAGAAATCTCTTCAAGAAAATTAGAGATACCAAGGGAACCTTTCATACAAAGATGGGCTCAATAAAGGACAGAAATGGTATGGATCTAACAGAAGCAGAAGATATTAAGAAGAGGTGGCAAGAATACACAGAAGAACTGTACAAAAAAGATATTCACAACCCAGATAATCACGATGGTGTGATCACTCACCTAGAGCCAGACATCCTGGAATATGAACGCAAGTGGACCTTAGAAAGCATCACTATGAACAAAGCTAGTGGAGGTGATGGAATTCCAGTTGAGCTATTCCAAATCCTGAAAGTTGATGCTGTGAAAGTGCTGCACTCATTTTGCCAGCAAATTTGGAAAACTCAGCAGTGGCCACAGAACTGGAAAAGGTCAGTTTTCATTCCAATCCCAAAGAAAGGCAATGCCAAAGAATGCTCGAACTGCCGCACAATTGCACTCATCTCACACGCTAATAAAGTAATGCTCAAAATTCTCCAAGCCAGGCTTCAGCAATACGTGAACCGTGAACTTCCAGATATTCAAGCTGGTTTTAGAAAAGGCAGAGGAACCAGAGATCATATTGCCAACATCTGCTGGATCATCAAAAAAGCAAGAGAGTTCCAGAAAAACATCTATTTCTGCTTTAATGACTATGCCAAAGCCTTTGACTGTGTGGATCACAATGAACTGTGGAAAATTCTTCAAGAGATGGGAATACCAGACCACCTGACCTGCCTCTTAAGAAACCTGTATGCAGGTCAGGAAGCAACAGTTAGTTTCTCCTTTCAGATCAGATCAGATCAGTCACTCAGTTGTGTCCGACTCCTTGCGACCCCATGAATCACAGCACGCCAGGCCTCCCTGTCCATCACCAACTCCCGGAGCTCACTGAGACTCACGTCCATCGAGTCAGTGATGCCATCCAGCCATCTCATCCTCTGTCGTCCCCTTCTCCTCCTGCCCCCAATCCCTCCCAGCATCAGAGTCTTTTTCAATG
Organism: Bison bison bison; assembly: GCF_000754665.1. NCBI lineage: Eukaryota > Metazoa > Chordata > Mammalia > Artiodactyla > Bovidae > Bison > Bison bison. The sequence continues at coordinate 341,361 of NW_011494877.1, read as the reverse complement.
AGTCAACTCTTCGCATGAGGTGGCCAAAGTTTCTCCTTTGCTGCCCTGTAAATAAATTCTTCAGTACCGTTTTCTAGATTCCATATATGTGTGTTAAAATACAGTATTTATCTTTCTCTTTCTGACTAACTGCACTCTGTATAATAGGTTTTGGCTTCATCCACCTCGTTAGAACTGACTCAGATCCATTCCTTTTTTATGGCCGAGTAATATTTCATTGTCATATGTACAACAACTTTATTCATTCATCTGTCAATGGTTATCTAGGTTGCTTCCACGCTATTGTAAGTAGTGCTGCCATCTGGTCCTGGGCTTTTGTTTTTTGGGATATTTTTTTTTTTAATCACAGCTTCAATTTCAGTGCTTGTAATTCAGTTGTTCATAATTTCTATTTCTTCCTGGTTCAGTCTTGGAAGGTTGAACTTTTCTAAGAATCTGTCCATTTCTTCCAGGTAAGCTATTTTATTGCCAGGTAGTTATTCATAATAATATCTTATAATCCTTTGTATTTCTGCATTGTCTGTTGTAATCTATCCTTTTTCATTTCTAATTTTGTTGATTTGATTCTTCTCTCTCTCTCTTTTTTTTTTCTTGATGAGTCTGGCTAAATGCTTGTCAATTTTGTTTATCTTCTCAAAGAACCAGCTTTTACTTTTATTAACCTTTACTCTTGTTTCTTTCATTTCTTTTTCATATATTTCTGTTTGGATCTTTATGATTTTTTTCCTTCTACTAATTTTGGGTTATTTTTGTTCTTTTTCCAGTTGTTTTAGGTGTAAAGTTAGGTTGTCTATTTGATGCTTTTCTTCTTTCTTGAGGTAGGATTGTATTGCTATAAACTTCCCTCTTAGAACTACTTTTGCTGCATCCCATAGGTTTTGAGTTGTCTTGTTTTCATTGTCATTTGTTTCTAGAAATTTTTTGATTTCCATTTTGATTTCTTCAGTAACTTGTTGGTTATTAAGAAATGTATTGCTTAATCTCCATGTGTTTGTGTTTCTTACACTTTTTTCTTGTATTTGATATCTAGTCTCATAGCATTGTGGTCAGAAAAGATGCTTGACATGACTTCAATTCTCTTAAATTTACTGAGGTTTGATGTGTGACTCAAGATGTGGTCTATCCTGGAGAATGTTCCATGTGCACTTGAGAAGAAGGTGTATTCTTCTGCATTTGGATGGAATGTCCTGAAGATATCAATGAGATCATTTAATGTATCATTTAAAACTTGTGTTTCCTTATTAATTTTCTGTTTTGATGATCTGTCCCCTGGTGTGAGTGGGGAGTTAAAGTCTCCTACTATTATTGTGTTACTGTCAATTTCTCCTTTTATATCTATTAGTGTTTTTCTTATGTACTGATGTGTTCCTATGTCATGTGCACAGATATTTACAATTGTTATGTCTTCCTCTTGGATTGATCCTTTGATTATTATGTAGTGTCCTTCCTTATCTCTTGTAATATTCTTTATTTTAAGGTCTATTTTGTCTGATATGAGGATTGCTACTCCAGCTTTCTTTTGATTTTCATTTGCATGGAATATATTTTTCCATCCTTTCACTTTCAGTCTATATGTATCTTTAGGTTTGAAGTGGGTTCCTTGTAGATAGCGTATGTATGGGTCTTGTTTTTGTATCCATTCAGCTGGTCTGTGTCTTTTTGTTGGAGCATTTAATCCATTTACATTTAAAGTAACTATTGATATATATATGTTTCTATTGCTATTTTTTCAATTGTTTGGGCTTGATTTTGTAGATCTTTTTTTCTTCTCTTGCATTTCTTGGCTATATAAGTCTCTTTAACATTTGTTGTAAATCTGGTTTGGTGGTACCGAATTCTCTTACCTTTTTCTTGTCTGAAAAGCTTTTTATTTCTCCATCAGTATTGAATGAGATCCTTTCTGGGTACAGGACTCTTGGTTGTAGATTTTTCCTTCAGTACTTTAAACATATCTTGCCATTCCCTTCTGGCCTGAAGAGTTTCTGCTGAAAGATCAAATGTTAAGGTATGGGGTTTCACTTGTATGTTACTTGTTGCTTCTCCCTTGCTGCTTTTAATATTCTTTCTTTGTGTTTAGTCTTTCTTAGTTTGATTAGTATGTGTCTTGGTGTGTTTCTCCTTGGGTTTACCCTGTATGGGACTCTTTGTGCCTCTTGGACTTGATTGACTATTTCCTTTTCCATGTTGGGGAAATATTCAACTCTAATATCTTCAAAAAATTTCTCATACCCTTTCTTTTCCTCTTCTTCTGGAACCCCCTATAGTTTGTATGTTGGTGCATTTGATATGGTCCCAGAGGTCTCTGAGACTGATGTCAGCTCTTATCATTCTTTTTACTTTATTCTGCTCTTCAGAAGTTATATCCACCATTTTATCTTCCAGCTCACTGATTCATTCTTCTGCTTCAGATATTCTGCTATTAATTCCTTCTAGAGTATTTTTAATTTCAGTAATTGTGTTGTTTGTCTCTGTAAGTTTATTCTTTAATTCTTCTAGGTCTTTGTTTTTTTTTTTTTTTTAAGTATTATTTTATTTTTAAACTTTACATAATTATATTAGTTTTGCCAATAGGTCTTTGTTAATTGATACTTGCATTTCCTCCATTTTCTTTTCAAAGTGTTTGATCATCTTTACTATCATTTTTCTGAATTTTTTTTTCAGGTAGTTTGCTTATTTCCTCTTCATTTATTTGGACTTCTGTGTTTCTAGTTTGTTCCTTCATTTGTGCATTATTTCTCTGCCTTTTAATTATTATTATTTTTGAAATTATTTTGTTTGAGGTCTCCTTTCCCTGATGTCAAGGAAAGTTGAATTCTTTCCTTGAAGGCTGAATTCTTTCTTCCTTTTGGTTTCTGCCCTCCTAAGGTTGGTCCAGTGGTTTGTGTGCACTTCCTATAGGGTGAGATTTGTGCTGAGTTTTTGTTTGTTTGTTTGTTTTTCCTTTGATGGACAAGGCTGAGTGAGGTTGTAATCCTGTCTGCTGATGACTGGGTTTGTATTTTTGTTTTGTTTGTTGTTTAGGTGAGGCATCCTGCACAGGGTGCTACTGTTGGTTGGGTGATGCAGGATCTTGCTTTCAAGTGGTTTCCTTAGTGTGAGTTTTCATTATTTGATACTTCCTAGGGTTAGTTCTCTGGTAGTCTAGGGTCTTGGAGTCAGTGCTCCCACTCCAAAGGCTCAGGGCTTGATCTCTGGTCAGTATGAAGATTCCACAGGTGGTTTCTTATGGCATTAAGTGAGATTAAAACAAATATCTAAAAACAAGAAACCAAAGATGAACCCCAGACAAACGGTGGTTACAAAATCAGGCAAATAATAAGTAAAATAATGGAATATACACATATACATATATACCCATGAGCAAAGTGAAAACACTCCAACAAAAATAAAGTACAGTAGATTGACCTGGCAAACAAAGGAAATCAAAATTATATTTACCAGGTAAGAACAAAACTAACATAAACACAAACTGGAAAACAATACTGAAGCAAGGTGCCATTTGGGGAATAAAATAAAAGTAGGAAATATGTTGAGAGGAAAGGAGAGAAAGACAAAAAAGAAAGAATAGATATGCAAAGTTAAATAGAGGTAGATAAAGAAGATTTATATATATTAAAGAGTAACTGCAAGGAGAAAAGTGTGGTAGAAAAAGCCAACGGAATAAATGTAGAAAAAATAATAGTAGGTTCAAAAAATTAAAATTAAAAAAAAAGAGAAAAAAATAAAGCAAAAGCCCAATGTAGAGGCAGAGGTTTGTGACAACAATTAAAAAATGTGGGGAAAAAACCCAACTCAAAAGCTTAATTGAATTTCTTAGTGCCAATAAAATCGACAACTACAACAGAGGGGGAAAAACGGAAAGAAAAGAATCTACACAACAAGTCAAAAAATAAGAATAAATTTTTTTTTTTGTTGTTGTTGTTTTTGAGTCACTGCTGTCAGGGTCCTTTCCCTTGCTGGGAGTCACAGTCCACCTTACCTCCCTAGGATGCCCTCCAACACTGCGCTGAACTCTGGACCTGCTGTGGGGGCAGCTCAGATTCTAATCTGGTCCTACTCCTGTGTGTTCTTGCCTCTGTTGTCCACAAGTATCAGAACTAGTGCATTTTCTTTTGTGGGAGCTCTCAGTGTCCTTTTTTATATTCCATAGACACAGTCTGCATAGTTGATCTTGTGGATTTAATCTACAGTTAGTATAGCTGGTGGGAAGGTTTTAACCACACTGCCCCTCGGTTTCAATTGTGGTTTTATTT
>NW_011494877.1:331122-337008 GCF_000754665.1 Bison bison bison | reverse complement strand
ACTGGGGTTTAGCTCCTGAGGCTGCCCTGGAGGGCTTGGGTCTGCCCCTGTGAGGGCCAGGTATGGAGGTGATGCAGCTGCTTGGGTCGCAGGGGTTCTGGCAGCACCAGGTACTCAGGGGAATTGGTGGCTAGGGCAGCAGGAAATATAGTGCTCTAGGAGGGCATAGCAACCAGTATTGGCCAGTACACTTCCGTATTGCCTGGAGAACCACCTCTATGACAGAGAAGCCTGGCAAGCCACAATGTACAGGTTCACAAAATGCTGGACACGACCAAAGCGACCCTGCACCCATAGATGCAAGACATTCCCCCCTCCGCCCCGCCCCCGTGGCAGCTCTGCTCCAGTGAGAGTTGAGTATGAAGGTGGCACAGCTGCTTGGCTTGTGGGGACCCTGGCGGTACCAAGTACGCAGGGACACAAACTGCATCTGCTGCAGGAGTTATGGCCCTATCAGAGTCTTTTTTTGAGCCTCTTGTAGCTGGCGATCAGAAGGCCTCTTTGGCCAGTCTGCCTGTTCAGGCACTTAGAGGGCTCCCTTGCCTGGGGTCATTCTCTGTTGTTCGGGGTGTCAGGCACATAGAAGGCCCCCCCTTTCCCCGCCCCCTGGGTGTGATCCTACTCTGTAGTTCAGTGCATCAGGTGTTTGATGGGCCAGCCTCTCTATTGTTCAGCTCCTGACGCCTGTGTGTGGGGAGAGAGAGGCTACAGTGATGGCTCCACCCTCTACACGTGACTCAACAGTATCCCCTTGCTTCCATGGCTGCCTGGCTTTCCTCCACCAGCATTTCCCACCATGATCTCCTCCCTCACATCTCCTCAATCAGTCTCTCTGCAGTCAACAGCAGCCCTTGCCCTGGGATTGCTTGACAATCCCTAAACTCCGTCTCCCAGCCTCTGTGCCTTCCAGGAGACCACCGTTAATGTCTGGGGTATGTATTGCTGCAGCAAGGACTATCTGATTCTCATTCCACTTAGACTGCTGCGGATCACCTGTTTCACTCTCAGCCTTAAATTTTTCTCCTCTGATTCAATTTCCCCATGTGGGGATTGAACCCCTCCTTCAGTTCCCCCACCCGCTGAGGGCAGGTCCAGTCCTACTAACACTCCTGTTTTTCCCCCTAGTTCCTTCATCCTCCCGAGTTTTGTGTGGTTCTATAATTCTTTTCCTCTGGTCAGGTACTCCTGTCCACTCTCAGCTGGTGTTCTGCATGTACTTCTGTGTCTGAAGGTGTATCTTGATGTATCCATGGAGAGAGATGTACTCCGTGTCCACCTACTCCTCCACCATCTTGTTCTCTCCCTCTTTATGTATCTTGAGCTTTTCATCTCTGTGGGTACTTTTTGTTTTGTTTTTATTGTATGTGTGTGTGTGTGTGTATGTATATATATATATATAAATCAATGCGTAACACATGAGTGTCCAGCTTATAAATTCTCACAAGGCAAATACATACATGTGAGCACCAACATAGGTCAAGAAATAGAACTCTACCTGTTCCCTGGTCCACCAGCAGCTTCTCTTGGTGCCCCCCACTCCCCAGTCACTACCCCTTCTATTTCCCAAAAGTGACCACAGCCACTATCTTGATCCTAACCCATCAACTTTTCCTCTTGGGAAGTTATATAAATGGAATTGTATACAATATATTCTCTTTTATGTCTAGCTTATTTTGCTCAAAATTATGCACATGAGTTCCATCCATGTTGCTGCACTTATTGTCGGCTCATGAATTTCAATGCTGTATGCATCAGACTCCTCTGTCCATGCCCTTCTCCAGGAGATCTTCCTGACCAAGGATTGAACCCCGCTCTCCTGCATTGCAGGCAGGTTCTTTACCATTTGAGCCATCAGGGAAGTCCAATGGTATTATATGTGCTTCCCAGGTGGTGCTAGTGGTAAAAGAACTGGCTTGCCAATTTGGTCCCTGGGCAGGGAAGATCTTCTGGAGGGCATGGCAACCCACTCCAGTATTCTTGCCTGGAGAATCCCATGGACAGAGAGGCCTGGTGGGCTACAGGCCATAGGGTCACAAAAACTTGGACATGTGAAGCAACTTAGAACAGCACACAGGACATGGTACTGTATTATATAAATATACCATAGTACATGCATTCTGATGACAGAAATTTGGGCTGTTTGGAGTTTTTGCCTACTGTGAATGGTGCTTCGATTTGCATTCTTTCCTGTCTTTTTGTTTTTGGTCTTCTCTCTTCTTGAACTTCCCTCTCCACAGTTCTTCCCTAAACTACCTTAATTCCTAACAGATTTACCTATTTACATGACTATAAATGAGCTTCCCCATCCCTCCAAATCTTCCACCTTGTTACCAAAAAAAAAAAAAAAAAAAAAAATCAGAGCATAGTTGATTGCCTTTCTGTTTATTTCTTTCTTTATTTTTTGCTGTACCATTTGGGTTCTCAATTCCCCAACCAGAGACTGAACCTGGGCCATGGCAGTGAAAGGCTGGAATCCTAACCACTAGGCAACCAGGGAACTCCCAGGCGTTTTTACTTTCTTAAAGTACATCTTATATATCACGAAATGGTTCCTATATTAAAACCATTTATATATGTGAATTATTTTGTAAGCTCCTGAGGGCAGAAAAGGTCTCATTCTTCTTGTTAGTTCCAAATGCAGTATCTTTCTTTTAGTAGAAATAAAAGTTCAGTTAGTGAATGAACAGATGATTTAGGAAAACTCCTTGATGTTTTAATATTGAATCAACTTGGTTGAAAAATGCCCCATTTTGATGATGGATTGATTAGCAATAAGATCTCTGGTCAAACAGTTGAAATTTACATTCCCCCCCCAATTAATCTAGATTTTTAAAGTCAGGAAATATGGTACCCTTAGATTTAAAAAAATTTATAAAATTATCTCATATGCTACTCTGTAAGTCCTTGGACACATTGTTAAAAAATATTTCTGTAGTTAATATTCTTTCAACAAATAATTGTTTTATACTTACTATGTGCCAGGTGTCATGCTAGACCCACAATATGCTCTCTATTTATTTCACATATTAACAGAAAGAGAGTCAGAATTTTCTTACTAAAGGGCTATTTTGAATTCTTCATTATGTCCATGATTTAGTTTTGAGTAGCTTCTTACAGACAAAGAAGCTCAGGACATATTATGCTGCATGGAATTAATTAAGATCAAGAGGCAAAGAGACAGAAAAAGAAGAGGAAATGTTGGTGTTTGGGGGATGTTAATCACTCACCAGTCTCTGTTTTGGCTTCTAAGCAATTAAGAACAGATGAGAAGCCAAATAGAGGTTGTGATATTAGCTTTTTAATTGGTTGGACTGGATTGGGGAGCACAATAGAACCTTCTGTGTCTGGCTCTCTAACAAATGTACCCACTTTTACTCACAGGATGAGAATCTAGAGATAAGCAAGTCTCCCCCATGGGTAAGGATCTAGCTATGGAGAGCTGACCCCAAAGGGTCAGGAGGCAGAGAGAAACTCATGTCACTATAGACTAGGTTGTTTTTGAGGGATAAAGAGCAAGATAAAATACAGTTTGTTTCATAATTTTATTTTTTTCCTCTTGGACTCTCAGTCAGTGCCTGGTCTCAGTTATCTGTTCGTTATTTTTCTCATAATCACGTGGATGGGTGGACAGGGAATAAAGGAAGGATGATGGAGCTCACTCAAGTATTTCTCCTTTCTGGAGGGTAGAGGAGATGCCCACTTCTCTCAATGGAAACTTAAGAGAAGGCAAAGAGAGAAGACAAGGAAGAGGTCTCCTCTAAGAGAGGTTAAAAGTCCGAATGAGAATGAACATAAGAGATGGAGAGAAAAAGTGGGAGCATTTTTTTTTTCCTCCTGAAATGTCAAGATTAAGATAGTTGAGAAATGTAGAAGTTTGAGGCAGAACTGTAGAGATTTTTAGTATACACTGAAGGCCAAACTTTGAAAGATACAGAAGAGTTAGTTTGTAGGTAAATGGGAAAGGGAAAGAAAATTATAGGAGATCCACTTCATCACATTTGTTTTAAATGTTGTGTGTGTGTGTGTGTGGCAAAAGTCTCATAATGTAAAACATTATTTTAGCCATATTTAACTGTACACTTCAGTGACATGAAGTATATACATATTGTACAACCCTTGTCATCATCCATCTCCAAAAAATTTTCCCTTCCTAAACTGAAACTCTGTCCCCATGAAACACTAAGTACCCATTCCCCCTCCCTCTTCCCCCACATCCTGGCATCTACCAGTGTACTTCCTGACTTTATGAATTTGACTCTTCTAGGTATCTTGTATGAGTTACCACACTCTATTGGTGGCTTTCTACAGTTAAAAAATGTAAATTGAGAATTTAAAGATTATGAGAAAAGCCAGAGTTGCAAAGGGTATTTATCCAGCTTTGTGATGAAGAAAAAGGGACATAGGAGAAGCCCATACTTACTCAGTAGGGACAATGCTAGAGATAGTGGGTCTGTCTCAAATTTCAAGCTTAGTTGTTTGATTTACTTTTTATTTTTTAATAGAGAAAAATGTAACAATCAAGGGCATCTTGAGATGAAGAGCTGGCAATGTCTAATTGGAGCTGTATTGCTCTCAGAAAAATCTCGTGAAAACAAAATTTGTTGTGTTTTTTTTCTACTTTTCATTCTTCCCCTACCACGTATTTGATCTTTTCGGAAAAATTATCTTCAAATTAAACTCTGTTTATTAAATTATTGAATAGGATGGATTCTTATTTTTAATTTCTTGATTTTAATGATTAGATGTCAAAAATGATTTGAATTACAATTCTAAAATATTTACCAAGCAAAGTAAATTGAGAAGTGCAATAAAATGACATATGAAGAAGGCTAGATGCTTGGCATCTGTAGCTATTGGAGTGGGATCTCAGTGCCAGAGCCATTTCTTATCCACCCCTCAAAGGCATTCATTGAATCTACTGACCTAAATTCAGTTCAGTTCAGTTCAGTCACTCAGTCATGTCCAACTCTTTGTGACCCCATGGACTGTAGCACGTCAGGCTTCCCTGACCATCACCAACTCCCAGAGTTTATTCAAACTCATGTCCATTGAGTTGGTGATGCCATGCAACCATCTCATCCTCTGCTGTCCCCTTCTCCTCCTGCCTTCAATCTTTCCCAGCATCAGGGTGGCCAAAGTATTGGAATTTCAGCTTCAAGATCAGTCCTTCCAATGAATATTCAGGACTGATCTCTTTTAGGATGGACTGGTTGGATCTCCGTGCAGTCCAAGGGACTCTCAAGGGTCTTCTCCAACACCAAAGCTCAAAAGTATCAGTTCTTAGGCGTTCAGCTTTCTTTACAGTCCAACTCTCACATCCATACATGACTACTGGAAAAACCATAGCTTTGACTAGATGGACCTTTCTGGCAAAGTAGTGTCTCTGCTTTTTAATATGCTGTCTATTTAGGTCATAACTTTTTTTCCAAGGAGCAAGCGTCTTTTAATTTCATGGCTGCAATCACCATCTGCAGTGATTTTGGAGTCCAAAAGATAAAGTCTGTCACTATTTCCACTGTTTCCCCATCTATTTACTATGAAGTGATGGACCAGATGCCATGATCTTAATTTCTGAATGTTGAGTTTTAAGTCAGCTTTTTCACTCTCCTCTTTCACTTTCATCAAGAGGCTCTTTAATTCTTCACTTTCTGCCATAAGGGTGGTGTCATCTTCATATCTGAGGTTATTGATATTTCTCCCGGTAATCTTGATTCCAGTTTGTGCTTCATCAAGCCCAGCGTTTCTCATGATGTACTCTGCATATAAGTTAAATAAGCAGGGTGACAATATACAGCCTTGACATACTCCTTTCCCAGGTTGGAACCAGTCTGTTGTTCCATGTCCAATTCTAACTGTTGCTTCTTGACGTGCATACAGATTTCTCAG
>NW_011494877.1:328769-331022 GCF_000754665.1 Bison bison bison | reverse complement strand
TCATTCTTTCATTTTTGAGATTGCATCCAAGTACTGCATTTCAGACTCTTTTGTTGACTATGATGGCTATTCCATTTATTCTAAGGGATTCTTGCACACACTAGTCATAGATATAATGGTCATCTGAGTTAAATTCACCCATTGCAGTCCATTTTAGTTCTCTGATTCCTAAAATGTTGATGTTCACTCTTGCCATCTACTGTTTGACCACTTCCATTTTGCCTTGACTCATGGGCCTAACATTCCAGGTTCTTATGGAATATTACTCTTTATAGCATCAGACTTTGCTTCTATCACCAGTCACATCCACAACTGGTTGTTGTTTTTACTTTGGCTTCATCTCTTCATTCTTTCTGGAGTTATTTCTCCACTCATCTCCAATAGCATATTGGGTACCTACTGACCTGAGGAGTTCATCTTTCAGTGTCTTATCTTTTTGCCTTTTCATCTGGTTCTCAAGGCAAGAATAACTGAGGTGGTTTGCCATTCCCTTCTCCAGTGGACCAAATTTTGTCAGAACTCTCCACCATAACCCATTCATCTTGGGTGGCTCTATATGGCATGGCTCATAGTTTCATTAGAATTAGACAAGTCTGTTGTCCATATGATCAGATTGGTTAGTTTTCTGTGATTGTGGTTTTCCGTCTGTCAGCCCTCTGATGGAGAAGGAATGAGTCTTATGGAAGCTTCCTGATGGGAGAGAATGACTGAGGGTGACACTGAGCTAAATTAGAGTTGATTGAAAGCCCTACCATCCTCTCTCCTGTTCAGTCCAGTTCAGTTCAGTCACTCATTCGTGTCTGACTCTTTGTGATCCAATGGACTGCACCACGCAAATCATCCCTGTTCATCACCAACTCCCGGAGCTTCCACAAACTCATGTTCATCGAGTCAGTGATACCATCCAACCATCTCATCCTCTGTTGTCCCTTTCTCCTCCTACCTTCAATTTTTCCCAGAATCAGGGTCTTTTCCAATGAGTCAGTTCTTTGCATCAGGCGGCTAAAGTATTGGAGCTTCAGCTTCAGCATCAGTCTTTCCAATGAATATTCAGGACTGATTTCTTTTAGGGTTGACTTGCTTGATGTCCTTGCAGTCCAAGTTCAAACGCATCACTTCTTTGGTCCTCAACTTTCTTTATAGTACAACTCTCACATCCATACATGACTACTGGAAAAACCATTGTTTTGACGAGACAGACATTTGTCAGCAAAGTAATGTCTCTGCTTTGTAATATGCTGTCTCAGTTGGTCATAACTTCTCTTCCAAGGAGCAAGCGTCTTAATTTTATGGCTGCAGTCACCATCTGCAGTGATTTTGGAGCCCCAAAAATAAATTCTGCCACTGTTTACACTATTTCTCCATTATTTGCCAGGAAGTGATGAGACCGGGTGCCATGATCTTTGTTTTTTGAATGTTGAGTTTTAAGGTATATATTTAAAAAATTAATTTATATGTTTTAATTGGAGGCTAATTACTTTACAATATTGTGGTGGTTTTGCCATACATTGACATGAATCAGCCATGGGTGTACATGTGTTCCCCAACCTGACCCCCCTCCCACCTCCCTCCCCATCCTACCTCCCTCCCTATCCCATCCCTAGGGTCATCCCAGTGCAACAGCCCTGAGCACCCTGTCTCATGCATTGAACGTGGACTGGTGATCTGTTTCACATATGATAATATACATGTTTCAATGCTATTCTCTAAAATCATCCCACCCTCACCTTCTCCCACAGAGTCTAACATTCTGTTCTTTAAATCTATGTTTCTTTTGCTGTCTAGCATATAGGGTCATCATTATCATCTTTTTAAATTCCATATATATTCGTTAATATTAGTGTTTTTCTTTCCAACTTACTTGACTCTGTATAACAGGCCCCAGTTTCGTTCACTTCATTAGAAATGATGCAAATGCATTCTTTTTAAAAGCTCAGTAATATTCCATTGTGTATATGTACCACAGCTTCCCTATCCATTCATCTGCCGATGGACATCTAGGTTGCTTCCGTGTCCTGGCTATTGTGAACAGTCCGTGAAGAACACTGTGGGACACATGTCTCTTTCAATTCTGGTTTCCTCAGTGTGTATGCCCAGCAGTGGGATTGTTGGGTCATTTGACAGTTCAATGGTCAACACCTAAATCAGATTGATTATATTCTTTGCAGCCAAAGATACAGAAGCTCTATACAGTCAGCAAAAACAAGACCAGGAGCTGACTGTGGCTCAGACCATGAACTCCTTATTGCCACA
>NW_011494877.1:326985-328669 GCF_000754665.1 Bison bison bison | reverse complement strand
AAGCAGGGTGACAATATACAGCCTTGACATACTCCTTTCCCAGGTTGGAACCAGTCTGTTGTTCCATGTCCAATTCTAACTGTTGCTTCTTGACGTGCATACAGATTTCTCAGGACTCAGGTAAGGTGGTATGTTATTTCCATCTCTTTAAAAATTTCCCACAGTTTGTGGTGATCCATACAGTCAAAGGCTTTGGTATAGTCAATAAAGTAGAAATAGATGTTTCTCTGGAACTGTATTGCTTTTTTGATAATACATCAGGTGTTGGCAATTTGATCTCTGGTTCCTCTGCTTTTTCTAAATCCAGCTTAAACATCTGGAAGTTCACTGTTCACATACTGTTGAAGACTGGCTTGGAGAATTTTGAGCATTGCTTAACTAGCGTGTGAGATGAGTGCAATTGTGCACTAGTTTGAGCATTCTTTGGCATTACCTTTCTTAGGGATTGGAATGAATATTGAACTTTTCCAGTCCTGTGGCCACTGCTGAGTTTTTCAAATTTGCTGGCATATTGAGTGCAGCACTTTCACAGCATCATCTTTTAGGATTTGAAATAGCTAAACTGGAATTCCATCACCTCCACTAGCATTTTCGTAGTGATGCTTCCTAAGCTCCATTTGACTTTGCATTCCAGGATATCTAGCTCTAGGTGAGTGATCACACCATCGTGATTATCTGGGTCGTGAAGATCTTTCTTGTACAGTTCTTCTGTGTATTCTTGCCTCCTCTTCTTAATATCTTTTGCTTCTGTTTGGTCCATACAATTTCTGTATTTTATTGAGCCTATCTTTGCATGAAATATTCCTTTGGTATCTCTAATTTTATTGAAGAGATCTCTAGACTTTCTCATTCTGTTGTTTTCCTCTATTTCTTTGCATTGATCACTGAGGAAGGCTTTCTTATCTCACCTTGCTATTCTTTGGAACTCTCCATTCAAGTGTTATATCCTTCTTTATCTTCTTTGCTTTTCGCTTCTTTTCTATTTAGAGCTATTTCTAAGGCTTCCTCAGACAACCATTTTGCTTTTTTGCATTTCTTTGTCTTGGGGGTGGTCTTGATCCCTGTCTCCTGTACAAAGTCATGAACCTCTGTCCATAGTTCATCAGGTAGTCTGTCTATCAGATCTAATCCCTTGAATCTATTTGTCACTTCCACTGTATAATCATAAGGCACTTGATTTAGGTCATACCTGAATTATCTAGTAGTTTTCCATACTTATCTTCAATATAAGTCTAAATTTTACATAAGGATTTCATCATCTGAGCCACGTCAGGTTCCAGTCTTGTTTTTGCTGACTGTATAGAGCATCTCCATCTTTGACTGCAAAGAATATAATCAACCTGATTTTGGTATTGACCCTACGGTGATGTGTAGAGTCTTCTCTTGTGTTGTTGGAAGAGGGTGTTTGCTATGACTAGTGCGTTTTTTTAGGAGAAGTCTATTAGCCTTTGCCCTGTTTTATTCTGTATTCCAAGGCCAAATTTACCTGTTATTCCAGGTGTTTCTTGGCTTCCTACTATAGGGGACTGCATTCCAGTCAACTATAATGAAAAGGACATCTTTTTTTGGGTGTTTGTTCTAGAAGGTCTTGTAGGTCTTCATAGAACCATTCAAGTTCAGCTTCTTCAGCATTACTTGTTGGGGCATAGACTTGGATTACCATGATATTGAATGGTTTGCCTTG
>NW_011494877.1:326411-326885 GCF_000754665.1 Bison bison bison | reverse complement strand
AGAAGCTCTATACAGTCAGCAAAAACAAGACCAGGAGCTGACTGTGGCTCAGACCATGAACTCCTTATTGCCAAATTCAGACTTAAATTGAAGAAAGTAGGGAAAACCACTAGACCATTCAGGAATGACCTAAATCAAATACCTTATGATTATACAGTGGAAGTGAGAAATAGATTTAAGGGCCTAGATCTGATAGATAGAGTGCCTGATGAACTATGGAATGAGATTCATGATATTGTACAGGAGACAGGGATCAAGACCATTCCCATAGAAAAGAAATGCAAAAAAGCAAAATAGCTGTCTGGGGAGGCCTTACAAATAGCTGTGAAAAGAAGAGAAGTGAAAAGCAAAGGAGAAAAGGAAAGATATAAACATCTGAATGCAGAGTTCCAAGGAATAGCAAGAAGAGATAAGAAAGCCTTCCTCAGCGATCAATGCAAAGAAATAGAGGAAAACAACAGAATGGGAAAGACT
>NW_011494877.1:321928-325772 GCF_000754665.1 Bison bison bison | reverse complement strand
CCAACATCCGCTGGATCATAGAAAAAGCAAGAGAGTTCCAGAAAAACATCTATTTCTGCTTTATTGACTATGCCAAAACCTTTGACTGTGTGGATCACAATCAATTGTGGAAAATTCTGAAAGAGATGGGAATACCAGACCATCCAACCTGCCTCTTGAGAAATTTGTATGCAGGTCAGGAAGCAACAGTTAGAACTGGACATGGAACAAAAGACTAGTTCCAAATAGGAAAAGTAGTACGTCAAGTCTGTATATTTTCACCCTGCTTATTTAACTTATATGCAGAGTACATCATGAGAAATGCTGGGCTGGAAGAAGCACAAGCTGGAATCAAGATTGCTGGGAGAAATATCAATAACCTCAGATATGCAGATGACACCACCCTTATGGCAGAAAGTGAAGAGGAACATAAAAGCCTCTTGATGTAAGGGAAAGTGGGGAGTGAAAAGTTGGCTTAAAGCTCAACATTCAGAAAAGGAAGATCATGGCATCTGGTCCCATCACTTCATGGGAAATAGATAGGGAAACAGTGGCAGACTTTATTTTTTTGGCTCTGAAATCACTGGATGGTGACTGCAGACATGAAATTAAAAGACGCTTACTCCTTGGAAGAAAAGTTATGGCTAACCTAGATAGCATATTCAAAAGCAGAGACATTATTTTGCCAACTAAGGTCCATCTAGTCAAGGCTATGGTTTTTCCTGTGGTCATGTATGGATGTTGAAGGTTGGACTGTGAAGAAAGTTGAGCACCGAAGAATTGATGCTTTTGAACTGTGGTGTTGGAGAAGATTGTTGAGAGTCCGTTGGACTTCAAGGAGATCCAACCAGTCCATTCTGAAGGAGATCAGCCCTGGGATTTCTTTGGAAGGAATGATGCTAAAGCTGAAACTCCAGTACTTTGGCCACCTCATGTGAAGAGTTGACTCATTGGAAAAGACTCTGATGCTGGGAGGGGTTGGAGGCAGGAGGAGAAGGGGACGACAGAGGATGAGATGGCTGGGTGACATCACTGACTCGCTGGACGTGAGTTTGAGTGAACTCCGGGAGTTGGTGATGGACAGGGAGGCCTGGTGTGCTGCAATTCACAGGGTCGCAAAGAGTCGGATACGACTGAGCGACTGAACTGAACTGAACTGGAAATGAACAGAAATCATTCTGTCGTTTTTGAAACTGCATCCAAGTACTGCATTTCGGACTCCTTTGTTGACTATGATGGCTACTCCATTTCTTCTAAGGGATTCCTGCCCAGAGTAGTAAATATAATGGTCATCTGAGTTAAATTCACCCATTCCAGTCCATTTTAGTTCACTGATTCCTAAAATGTCGATGTTCACTCTTGCGATCTCTTGTTTGACCACTTCCAATTTGTATTGATTCATGGACCTAATATTCCTTGTTCTTATGCGATATTGTGCTTTACCACATCAGACTTTACTTCTATCACTAATCACATCCACCACTCTTCATTGTTTTCACTTTGGCTCCATCTCTTCCTTCTTTCTGGAGTTATTTCTCAACTCTTCTCCAGTAGCATATTGGGGACCTACCAACCTTGGGAGTTCATTTTTTCAATGTCATATCTTTTTGCCTTTTCATACTGTTCATGGGGTTCTGAAGGCAAGGATACCAAAGTGGTTTGCCATTCCCTTCTCCAGTGGACCACATTTTGTCAGATCTTTCCATCATGACCCATCTACCTTGGTTGGCTCTACATGGCAAGGCTCATAGTTTCATTGAGTTAGACAAGGCTGTGGTCCATGTGATCAGTTTGCTTAGTTTTCTGTGGATGTCATTTTCACTCTGTTTGCCCTTTGATTGATAAGGATAAGAGGCTTATGTGAGCTTCATGATGGGACAGACTGACTGTTGGAGAATCTGGGTCTTATTCTGGTGGGAGAGGCCATGCTCAGTAAATGTTTTATCCATTTTTTTTTTTTTTTGATGGACAGGGCTGTGTTTTCTCCCTGTTGTTTGACCGGATACCAAATCATGGTTGAGGTAATGAAGATAATGGTGATCTCCTTCTAAAGGTCCCATGCAAGCACTGCTGCACTCAGTGCCCCCATCCCTTCCATAGGCCACATGCCTCATGACCCATGCCTTCACCAGAGATTCCTGGACATTCACAGCCAAGTGTGGATCAGTCTCTTGTGGGGTCACTGTTCCTTTCTCCTGTGTCCTGGTGTGCAGAAGGTTTTGTTTGTGCCCTCCACGAGTGTGTTTCTTTAGTCCTGTGTAAGTTCTGCAATCAAATTCCACTGGCCTCCAAAGTCAAATTCCCTGGGGGTTCTCAATCCCTTTGCCAGTTTCCCAGGTTGGAAAATCTGTTGTGGGTTCTAGAACTTTCTTCACAGTGCGAAGATTTTGTTGGCATAATTGTTTTGCAGTTCATGGGTCATCTGCCTGTTGGCTCTATCGTGGTGTTAATGGCAACCTCCTCCAAGTGGGCTTATGGCACAGGCTGTGTGAGACATGTATGCTGTACCCAGTCCCCCTGCCCCTGCGCTAGGTCACTGCTGACCTGTACCTCTGTAGGAGACACTCAAACACTCAAAGGAAGGTCTGCCTCTGTCTCTGTGGGGTCTCTGTGTCCTAGTACACACAGGGTTTTGTTTGAACCCTTTGAGCTCAAACAGTCACCCCTACAGTCTTCCTGGGGCTTCTCCTTTGACCTTGGATGTGGAGTATCTTTCTTTGGTGGGATTCAATATTCTCCTGTCAGTGATTGTTCAGCAGTGAGTTGTAATTTTGGAGTTCATGCAGGAGTGCACGCCCTTTTACTCTGCCATCTGTTATATCCATGGCAACGTGAGGTGGGGGTGGGTGTCGACGTCTGATGTTTTCTCCATGAACTTGTTTGCCGTGAATGTTTTACACAAGCATTTTGCCACAAAACTATTTGGCTTTAAAGCAATTTTGTCATGAAAAATACAACTGGTTGAAAGTTTTTGATTCAACAGTTTGATTTCAACTGGTTGAAATATGCTAGTGTATCTTTCAGTTACTGACAAACTGACAGATGAGGATGATTTGCCTCAAGAGTTGGTTTCATATTTCGTATCTTTCCTGTTGGCTGGCCCTTTATAAGCCTCAAGTGAAGTGAAGTGAAGTGAAGTGAAGTTGCTCAGTCGTGTCCGACTCTTTGCAATCCCATGGACTGTAGTCCACCAGGCTTCTCTGTCCATGGGATTTTCCAGGCAAGAGTACTGCAGTGGGTTGCCATTTCCTTCTCCAGGGGATCTTCTTGACCCAGGGATTGAACCCAGGTCTCCTGCATAGCAGGCAGACACTTTACCCTCTGAGCCACCAGGGAAGCCTTTATAAGCCTCAACCTCATACCAAATCCTGCAGTGATGCCTCAGGCTTAATTCTGCTTTGATTTCACACTCTATGGAATATTTTCATGGAAAATTCAATTTTTGTAGGACCACTTAGCATGAAGAAGGGGGACTTGTAGCACCTGCATTTAGAAAAACACACCAATATGGAAAAAGGTAATGCTAAAAAGCAAAGCCAAAAACAGGTTAGCACTAATATTACTAAAAAGATGGCAGCTCAAAAAGGGCCAGGTAATAACCCTAGGAAATGGATAGACTTATGAATATGTTTAGAACTATCTTTGACAGTTGAAGGACTAACAAAATATTCTCTGGTTTACAGATGCTTTAATTGAGGTTGATACAGTCTTGATTTTTGCAGAAAATCTCTTGATTGTCTAAGCAGACATACGAAAAATAACATCAAAGTATTTAAAACATTTTTATTGATGTATAATTGATTTCTGCTGTACAGCAAAGTGACTCAATTATATATATATATATATATATATATATATATATATA
>NW_011494877.1:304095-321828 GCF_000754665.1 Bison bison bison | reverse complement strand
ATATACACACACACACACACACACACACATCTTATTCTTTTCCATATCTTGGTTTATCACAAGATATCACAAGGATATCATATCCTCCTGTGCTACACAGTAAGACTTTGTAAAGTGTTAATTTTAAATGAAATGAGAAATAAAAGAAGATATAGTATTGAGGGCAATTGTGTATGTAAAAAGTGAAATATACTGACATTGGTTAAATTAAAAAAATTATGAAATGTGAATGTGACTGTGAAGGCATTTATGGTTGACAATGTATCCTTACCTAGGTCATCTCATGTGAAGTTAATGACACAAGGCAGGGATTGCTATCAAATTTTTCCAGTTGAGGATGTAGGTTCATTGCTTAATATCACATGACTTATATGGGGCATAATTATGAACAGAACACAGACTTAGGTTCCCTATCCCAGAGTTGTCTGGAACATATGAGGGTGCAGGCTAGGAACCTCTGCTGTAGCTTCAAAACTCTGGGCAAGACACTACTCAGCTGTACCTAAGTCTTGTCTAATTCAGTTGTTGATCCTGAATCAGAAGTTTTTAAGGAAGGAGATTCAACATGATTTTTCTTTTCCTTTGGTGCAAAAGTTCTTTCTAATATCTGACAGCTTTTTTTTTTTTTTTTTCTGTTGCAATTTAAAACTAATTTATTTTCTCTTGAAACATAAAGCCAGTTTTGATCACATTCTGTTTCATTTCCTAAAAGGTAGCCATTTCTATTTTATTTTATTATATTTATTTTGGACTTCCCTGATGGCTCAGAGGGTAAAAGCGTCTGTCTACAATGCTGGAGACCTGGGTTCAATCCCTGGGTCGGGAAGATCCCCTGGAGAGGAAATGGCACCCCACTCCAGTACTCTTGCCTGGAAAATCCCATGGATGGAGGAGCCTGGTACTGCTCCATATTTGAACTGCAGCACTCAGGATTTCTTAGTTGCCACAGGTGGGATCTAAATTCCCTGACCAGGGATTGAAGCCATGCCCCCTGCTCTGGGAGCATGGAGTCTTAGCCACTGGACCACCAGGGAAGTCCCTCGATTTCTATTTTAAATGTTATTCCTAATTCTTGAATTCGGTGGCTCTGCTCCAAATTCTCTACATGTTTCATCATCATATAAATTTCCCAGTGATTATACAAGTAAAATCTTCTTGTAACCAATATCAGTATAACATAATCACTCTGTTTAAAAAATATTCCTTGACGTGGGATCAGGATGGTGAACAGTGATGTTTTTCCCTCTTAGAGGAAAATATTTAAACACTTTTACCCTCCCCTTCCTTGTCTAAGAAATAGAGGTAATCGTGCATTGTTTTTGGCCTCACTGAGTTATAAAAAGCAAATGAGGCCAAGCATGAACCACTTTGTAAATTGTAAGGAGCTATAAAAATGAAAGATTTCCACCTAATATGAAGTTCTTGCAAGTCCAGGTGAAAAGTTGTTTTTCTGAAAGTCTGGCAGTTTTCTAAATTTTTGTGGCTAATAAGAAACAAATGTGAAGTAGAAAGGGCATACACTATGGATCAGACAGACCAGGGTGACTCTGGTTGTCATTTCCTATCTGCTTAACCTTGGGATGTTAGAGTCACTCTGGTCCCCATCTCTTCACTGGTGACATCAGGATAATACGTCTCAGTACTGTTGAGAGGAATAAATAAATATAAATGACACTTAATGAAAGGTAGCACTTGTTATCATGTTCCTGTAGTGTTACTGTGCAATCATTGCTAATGTAGATCATGACTGATATGAGAATTCTGTGTAGTGTGCTGCTTCTAGGTGAGTGAGTTCTTCAGACCATGAAGTCCTTCTTCGTTTCCTCTCTCCAGCCCACCTTTTTGAACTTATTTCAGCTATGTAGATGAGGACAATGCCCTGCAGCACCAGAGCAGAAGGAACCTTTGATCCATGAATGGATACATAGAATGTAGTAGCTCCCCAACTTGGAATGCTCTATGGTTCAGTGAGAAACATAAATGTTTCTTTGCATTTTTGTTGTATCTCTTTGTTGGAGTAATAATGGTGCTATTATTTACATAAAATTAAAAAAATATACTGAAGTATAGTTGATTTACAATTTTGTGTTAGTTTCAGATGTAGAGCAAAACATATACACATACGTATATATAATGCTTTGTTTTATATATACACATATGTGTGTGTGTATATATATATATGTATGTATATCAATCTATCTACATATATATATATATATATATACTTTTTCAGATTCTTTTCCATTTTAAGTTACTATAAGATATTGATTATAGTTTCCTGTGCCATACAGTAGGTCCTTCTTGGTTATCTCTTTTATATATAGTAGTCTATATGTTAATCTCAAACTCCTAATTTATCCCTCTCCTCCCCTCTTTTCCTCTTTGGTAACTACAAGTTTGTTTTCTGTGTCCATGAGTCTATTTCTGTTTTGTAAATAAGTTTAGTATTTTTTAGATTTCACATATAAGCATTTAGTTAAAATTTTTATTTGTAGTTAACTGTTGAGAAACCCATTGTATAATAGTGAGCACATTGTTAAAAAATGCAATGTCTTAAAAATGTTTTATTAGTGAATTTTAGCATTTTTTGATGTGCATACATATTCATTGTTCTAAAGCTACACTTGTGACTTTTTAGTGTAGAAAATTTGTTCTGGACAACTTTAACTGGTAAAAGTTAAAACAGGTAATAAACATATTATGAAAACAATTATATCTCATATTTACACAAATTTTTGTTGGTATGTAAAATACTCTCATGTATTCTTTGGACATCGCTGTCAACTCCCTGACTTATATATTATGATCCCTATTGATCATAAAGAAGGCTAAGCACCAAAGAATTGATGTTTTTCACCTGGAATGCTGGAGACGACCCTTGAGAGTTCCTTGGACAGCAAGGAGATCAAACCAGTCAATCTTCAAGGAAATCAATCCTGAATATTTATTGAAAGGACTGATACTTAACCTGAAGATCCAATATTTTGGCCATTTGATGTGAAGGTCTAACACATCAGGAAAGATCCTGATGCTGGGAAAGATTGAGGGCAGGAGAAGAAGAGGGTGACAGAGGATGAGATGGTTGGATGGCATCACTGATTACATGAACATGAGCTTGAGCAATCTCCAGGAGATGGTGAAGGACAGGGAAGCCTGGCATGCTGCAATCCATGGGTTGAAAAACGTCTGACACAACTTTTCAACTGAACAACAAAATTGTTTAGAAGTTGAAGCTGGGGCTGAAAGTGCTGAATGACCTGTCCAACACAGCATAGCCTATAAGTGATGGAGCCAAATCACAGTCTTCACATCATAAAATTTCTACTAGCAGAAGAGCAGTCATCTTGGTTTTGACAATTTATGTAGAAATGACTTGAATATCAGTCTACCTTGATTTCTTATATTAATTTTCATTAAAAATTGGCCCATATGGGTTTTATAGAATAACTTTTTCCAAGTTAGTTCTGCACTTGATTAAAAAAGCTCAAGTTATGAGGTAGGAAAATTGCAAATTTTCTTTGAATTAGTACATTCAATTATTCAGCTAATATCTACCAAATTCCTATTTTTCACCAGGCACTATTCTAGGTACTGAGGTTAAAAAAGATGAATTAGACATGTTCTCTCTCTGCATGACAGCTTTACCACATTAGAGGTGGGCGCAGCTAATTCCACCCAAAATATCTCCCAACATTTGGGAAGTTTCTGTATCCACAATGCTGTTCAGAGCACACATTTAATGAATATTTGGGAAATAAATAATGGAGAAACAAGTTGAGGAAAAACAGAGGATAAAGATGGATTACTGTGGTAGACACTAGACATAAAAATTCCTGTTTATTATCTAATCTAATTTATATATCAGTTCCATGAAATAGATTTTATTATTCATATTTTACGAATGAAAATGCTGAGGTTCAGAAAGGATGACTTTCAAATTACACAGCTAACAACTGATGGGAAATTTATATTTGAACCTGGACCTAACACCAGAGCAGAACTCCTGGTTCCTCCTCCTGACCAGCATGGAATGTATACTGGAAATGTTCTTTTCCCTTAAAGGCAAAACAAGGCTGTTCTTTCTTTGAATCACTGTCCTGTAATTTATTTTCTTAGCCTACAACAAAATATCCAGATTCATTTCTTGTAGGGCATCTATGTTTCTCACCAAGCTTATTAATCAAAGATAGACTATTTTGAAAATAACTAGGAACTTTCTGTTAGCAGCCTTTTTTTTCTGTGATCCTGCTAACTCTCTTCTACTCTCCTCTTCTCTCCTCTCCTCCATTTCCTGGTGCTGCTTTCTTTCTTTTTTTAACAATCTATATTAAACATGACTAGATGTATTAAGCAGAGGACACCTGCAATAAACTGCCTAAGAGCATGGCTTAGAATTCAGATTCTTTCTTAGTAAGTCAAGGTCATTTTGAACCTTCTCTCTCCTTATTTCAGCCATTTCTGCCAGGTGTTCTCAGCTATAACTGACTAAAGACATATATATATATATATTATATATATATATGTACATTTCAAAACTAATGGTTTTATTGACATAAAATTCGCATACCATAAATTGTATAATGCAATGATTTCTAGTATATTCACAGAGTTGTGAAACCATCACTACTAATGCATTTCAGAACATTTTCATCAATCCAGAAAAAAACCTTGTCTGGTACTAGTCACACATCAACCTTTTCTTCCCCACTTTCCTTCCTTTTCCACCACCCCAGCCCCCAGACCACTGGCATGTAATCTATGTTCTATCACTAAATATATGATATGACATATGGTCTTTGGTACTTTGGTGACTGGTTTCTTTCACTTAGCATAATGTTTTGTTTATGTTGTAGTATGAATCAGCACTCCATTCCTATAAATGGTCAAATAATATTCCACTGTGTGGATATATTACATTTTTAAAATCCATTCATCTGTCAATGAACATATGAATTGTTTTCATTTTTTGTTTATTATGTATAATTCTGCTATAATATTTGTGTACAAGTTTTTGTGTGGACATGTGTTTTCTTTGGGCATATGTGTAACATACAGATATTACATATTATCTATATATTAGGACTGTAATTGCTATATCATATGGTAATTTTTCCTGACAGCTCAGCTAGTAAAGAATCTTCCTGCAATGTGGGAGACCTGGGTTCAATCCCTGGAGTGGGAAGATCCCCTGGAGAAGGGAAAGGTTACCCACTCCCGTATTCTGGCCTGGAGAATTCCACACACTGTCCATGGGGTTGCAGAGTCGGACACAACTGAGTGACTGTCACTTTCATGGTAATTATTATATTTGACATTTTCAAGAAGAGCCAAACTGTTTTCCAAAGTGGCTGCTCTATTAATCTTCCTACCAGCAATGTATGAAGGTTCTTAAAAATGTCCTTAACTTCTGGAAGACATTTATTATTGTCTATGTCTGTTTAGACATCCCAGAAGGTATAACGCAGTATCCCAGTATGGGTTAGATTTGCATTTCTCTAGGTCTAATGGGGCTTCCCAGGTGGTGCTAGTGGTAAAGAACCTGCCTATCAGTGCAGGAGAGAGGAGATGTGGGTTCTATCCCTGGGTTTGGAAGATCCACTGGAGGAGGGCCTGGCAACCCACTCCTGCCAGGGTTCAGCTCCGGTGGATCCAGGGAAATTCGAAGGAGAGACGGCTTCAGTGATCAGGATACGATAGCTTTAATTAAATATTAATTAGAGATATAAAGAGTAATAGAATAAGGATAGCTCAGTAGGAAAATTTAGTGGAGAAAAGAGGCTGAATAACTTGGTTTATGTGGAAAGCTAGTAAAATTCCAAGGCAAGGAATTTACGTCACCTACGTAGGCTGCAGGCGTCCTCCCATTCTCCCGAAGGAGAGGAGACACTAAGGCCTCCCTGGTCAGATCTTAGAAGCCCAGGCATAATTAGTAGGCTTGACGAGGCTCCACGTTCCAGATAATTCAGCCAGAAGGTGAGAAAAAGAACGACATGGGGAGACCAGTCTTTCGAGGAACTGATCCCATTTTTTATTTTTCCAGGGTCTGTTTTTAGCAGTCCTGACTTTTATTAAAGTCAGGTGCTTCATACAAATGTATACAGAGGTCTTAGGGGTGTTATATCATCTTCTGGCCAGGGGGCCTGCTGACAATTTATGACCCTCTCCTTGGGACAGCGATCAGTCAACCAGAACACTTATTTCTCCAGGGGTGATTATTCTTAAAACAGATGCCTCCGAAAATACCAGATAAAGTTACATTCCTATAGGGTGAGGGTGTAGTGGGTTTTAATTAAGGAAAGAATTTGCTTAGCCTAAGGTCCAATGTGATTAATATCAAAGGTTAATACTTATTTCTTCTATATATTCATTAATGTGTATAAGGGCAGGGGATGTGGAGACTTAGCAGTAAACATTGGCTCAACAAATGAAAAACCCTTCACCAATACAATTTCTAATCAGCCCACTATACTATACTAATAGTTTTCTAACTTCTCTAAAGAACCTGTTTTTAGAAGGTTTAAAGCATCTCATGCCTCTCACGGTTGGGAGGCTGTGAGCAATCACATGTGGCCAGATAAACCTGTCAGGTAGGCTAGAGAATCTTTAGAGGAGTTTGTAGGTTGAAACACTCCTATCACGCCCAGGAATTATTAACTGGAGCTCTAAGTTAACTCCTTCTCCAAAAGAGGTGGTGGGGGACAGCTCCCCCCCCACCCCGGTAAAGTCAGAGGTGTAGGTGAGAGCACAAAGTAGTAAAGTAGGCAGACTCTGGTTTTGGGGGTAGATGCTCGAGAATTTCCAGGGGGACTCTTGAGGCTCGATCCTGCCTTTGCATATGTCGAGCCTCCTTCCTCATGACCTTTGCCATGGGCGGAGCTCCTCACGCCGGCTCCCAGCATCTCCCCCTTTTTTATTTCTTAAAACTGCATCTTAAAGATGCAGCTGAGACGCGAGCCTCTGAATGTTCTGCCGAAGAATCCTGACAATACAAGGAAGAATGATTATGAGAAGTAGGACTAAAGCACCAACAGCAGCATAACTAAGGATATTAGACAGAATATTTTTTCCAGAAATAAAGTTAGAGAAGGTGTGAAAAAAGTCATTAGCTGCTCCAGCGGCGGTAAAATCCAGTCAAGAGTGTTCCAAGGTCTGTATTTGATTATGAAGTTTCCCTAAGTCCAGGCTAATATCAGAACTGTTCCAAACACCTGAAATATGATTTTTAATCTTTTCCCATTCATAATCTGTCTCATTTACCTTTAAAGGTGTCATGCATATTCACTGGTAATCAGTGTGGCATGACAAAGCCATCTTCACCTTTAAAGCCTGTAACTCAGTCCCAATATGCATAATTGCCTTTTCCAAGGCATCTACCCTCATCTCCAGCTTTCTATCTATAGCTTCCTGTGTTGCTAGAGTTAGAGAAACATTTTTAGACATGGCATCAACATATTGGGCAGTATGCACCTGTTGAGCCAATGATATTGCTGCCACAGTAACAGAAGTAATTGCTGCTATTAAAGCTGATATTCATAAAATAAATAAGCCCACAAACCGTTGTGATCACATTAAATCCTGTAGTTGTTGTAACATAGCAAGACCATAAAATAGGGTGGGCGTTGTAACACCACAAAGGAACAAACATTACATTGAGGGTTTAAACAAGATGAAAGCATACATTGTTAAGTTACTATATTAGGCCCACCTCTTTTTTAGTGACTTCTTTAGCCCTGATCACTATGTTTGCATTGCAAAACGCCTGTTGAGGGTGCACCGGGGAGCAGCTGCAGGCGTCGGCCCAGGGGAGCAGTGTCCCCAGCAGCAGGAAGCAGAATGCCAGCGGCAGGCTGCGGCAGCGGCGCCCTTGGAGGGCAGAGGGGCGGGGTTCGCGGACTCGGGCTAGCCACCGCTGCTTGGGCTCCGGGCGTTTCCCTCTTGCCGGCAGGGCCGCGCTGGTCTGGACGGCACTTTGCGGGCGCACTTTCCTCTCTAGCCCTCACTCGCGGCACTCCAGTATTCTTGCTTGGAGAATCTCATGGACAGAGGAGTCTGGTGGGCTGTGGTCCATAGGGTTGCAAAGAGTCGGACATGACTGAAGTGATGGCCTAGAGACTAATGGTGTTAAGCATCTTATGGCCATTTGTTTATCTTTGGAAAAAATGTCTGTTTAAATCCTGTTCTCAATTTTTAATCAGGTTGTCTTTATGTTGTTTAATTGTAAGAATTCTTATATATTCTGAATACAAATATCTTATCTGGTTAAAAGTCTATATGATACATGGCTTACAATATTTTCTCCTGTTCTGGGGATTGTATTTTCTCTTGATGACATCCTTTGATATACTAATCTAATTTAATGTAATTGTTGATATAGTTGGGTTTCGTGTCATTTATTATTTTGTTTATCTTTTATGCTCTTTGTTTCTATTTTACATATTTCCTGCTTTGTTTGACTTATTGCATATTTATGTAATTTCACTTTTATTTCTTTTATTGCCTTATTAACTGCACATATTTTTTTAGCTTTTACTTGTTGCTCTATTATTTAAAATCTAATCCTTAACTCATCTGACTCTAATTTAATTAGTGTACCAGGTAACATATAAAAAATTTACAATATGCATTTTCACCCATTAATTTCTTTGTTGTTATTTTCATGTTTTTCACTTCTGCATATGTCATAAACTCCAAAATATATTATTTTTGTTTTAAATAATCATTATTATTTGAAAAATCTTGAATGCTTTTCAGTGTTTTGTATTTATGCACACATCCACTATTTCTGGCATTAAAAGAATTATCAGATAACTGAGTTATGATATTTCAGTTACATAGCAAAGTTATTCAAATATATATGTTTCTTTTTCATATTCGTTTCCATTATAGGCTACTACAAGATGTGGAATACAGTTTCCTGCGCTATACAGTTGGTCCTTGTTGTTTATCTATTTTATATATAGTAATGTATATATGCTGGGTTTCCTTGGTAGCTCAGCCAGTAAAGAATACACCTGAAATGCGGGAGACCTGGGTTCTAACCCTGGATTGGGAAGATCCCCTGGAGGAGGTCATGGCAACCCACTCCAGTATTCTTGCCTGGAGAATCCCCATGGACAGAGGAGCAGGGCAGGCTACATATAGTCCATGGGATCACAAAGGATTGAACATGACTGAGTGACTAAGCACATACATGGTATATATATGCTAATCCCAAATTCCCAGTTTATCCTTCCCCTACCTCTAGCATTCTTCATTTCCTATTGGGTAGATAAGAGTTTCTATCTTGGTATCATTTTCTTGCAGAACTTAGTTTAATAAAATAATATTTCTTAACATTCTTATATTGATGATCTGATGTGAGGAATTCTTTCAGATTTGTTGGTCTTAAAAGATATTTATTTTACTTTCATTTTTGAGGGATATCTTCAAAGGTATAGAATTTTAGGTTGATAGGGTTTTTTTTTTTTTTTTTGCTTTCAGCACTTGAAGATACCTTTCTATCATCTTCTGATTTGCACTTTTTTTTTCTCTTAATAGGTAGTTAGTAGTAATTCTTTTTGTTTTATATTTTTCCTCTGAATATGATTTACCTTTTTTTTTTCCTGGCTCTTTAAAATTTCTCTCTTAACTATTGGTTTTCAGTGATTTGTTTGTGATGTATCTGGATGTAATTTTATTTATTTATTTATTTTTTCTGATATTTATTAAGCTTCATGTATCTGTGGGTACATAATTTACCATACTTTTGAAAAATTTTGGTCATTATTTCTTCAAAAATTTTTTCCTGGGTCCATCTCCTTCTAAGATTCCAATTACATGCATGATTGCATGATAAACACTTAATTATATTCTACTAGTCATATGGATCTGTTCAGTCTCTTTTCCTTCATCTGTTTTGTGTAGCCTCTTTTCTTTCTGTGCTTCAAGTTGGCTAGTTTCTATGTATGCTTTAGTTTCATTGATCATTCTAATTTGGTAGTAGCCTCACATTGAAGTTTTTATATTTAAGGTATTATGTTTTTTGGTCCTCCAATTCCATTTGACGTTTTTAGTAGTTTTCATATTTTCCTTATGTCTATGCTTCCCTATGAAGCCTTGATCAGATTTTTGAGAGCTCCTTTAAATTCCATGTATGCTGTTTCTGTGCCTGTTCCTACTGAGTATTTTTTCCTCTTGATTATAATTTACATTTTCTATTTATTTGTTTACCTAGTATTTTATTTTTTGGATTCGGATATTGTCATGTTATAACTTTAATGTTGGCACTTTTATGTTTAATATAAATTGTGATGATTTTATTTTGCTAGATCATTAAGTTACTTGCAGTTCAGACATCTTTCTGAGACTATTTTTTCTCTGCTGAGTAAGCCTAGGGTAGTAGCCTTTAATAAAAAGATTATTTTATGTTGGAGTACAGTTGATTTATAATATTTTGTTAGTTTCAGGTGTATAGCAGAGTGATTCTATTACACATGTATCTATTCTTTTTCAGAGTCTTTTCTCATTTACATTATTACAGAATATCGAGTATTTCCTGTGCTATAAAGGAGGTCCCTATTGATTATATATCTGATATGCAGTAGTATGTATATGTTAATCCAAAACTTCTAATTTATTCCTCCCCCTGCCCCACAATCCCCTTTGGTAACCATAAATTTGTTTTCTAAATCTGTAAGCCTGCTTTGCAAATAAGTTGATTTGTATATATTTTTTAATGGCTGAGTAATATTCTACTATATTTACTGAGTAAGTCTAGGGTAGTAACTTTCACTTAGGACTAATTCAGACCCTGGACTGAGGTCTGATCTTTCATTTCTCTCTTCTGTTATTTCAGATATTCAGTGAAGTCTGTTTACTTTGGTTGGAATGCAAACATCTCCCAACCTTGTGTGAGTTATGGAAATTTTCCAACTTATGGCTGCCTCATTTTAAGGAATTTCAATCTATGCATAAATGACTTAGTATTCAGCTAGACTCACAGTGACTTTTAAGGAGAGTTCAAGGTCTTTTCCTCTCTGTCTGTAGCTCCCTCTTCTCTAGTACTCTATCCAAAATTTCTAGCTCTTTTAGGCTCTGAATTCTGTCTTTTTAATTCATTGAAATCATTGTTTTATACTTTAGGCCCTCCTGTTTGTGATATGACCTGAAAGATGTACATTAGATAATACATGGATACAGGAAAGAGGACTTTGTGTTTATTGTGTAAAGACTCTATCAGGGATTATCTTATTTAGACCACTGATTTTTAGCATAATCCTAGATAATAATTTTCCTATTCTAAATGTGAGGGAACTGAGATTTGGATAACTGAACTTGAAATCAAATTCATACATTTATTCAAGAAGTATATTTATTGTATGTGTCAGTCTACTGGAGACAACTAGTATATGTTGATGAATCAAACAGACACGGATCCTGTCTTATGGCAGTCTTGGTGTGGTGAGGAGTCTAATAATAAGCAAGCATACGAAGAAATACACATGTAATCATTGTAATAAGATCCATGAAAGAGTTGACGATGCTATAGAATAACCTATGGGGGACTTGACGGAAATGTGAAAACCTAGGTGAAAAATATGGCTGAGATTTAAAACATTTAAACAGAGACCTAAAGGAAACTAATGACCTAGCCACATGTGAAAAGTACAGAAAAGTATTTCGCAAAGAAGGTATGATATCCCTTGAGGTAGAAAGAAAACTTTATGTGTTCAAGGAAGTAAAACAAACAAAGAGGAGGAAGAATATTGGATGAGGGGTGAATAACCTCAAATGAGGATGGAGAATGGGGTAGGAGTCTGATTATTCAGGGTTTGTAAGGAGGAAAAAATTTGATGAGTTATTTGGAAATTTTAAATGTGAGTTTTATTTTCATTAGTTTATCTAGCATGCAAGACATAGTATTTATGGGAACAAGAGAAGGATGTACAAAAATCATAAAGAAAATACTTTAGTAATATAAGTAGGAGATTTCAGTAGCTGAATTTAAAGCAGTGGAAACTGACAGAAATGGGTAGATTCCAAGTATATTTTATTTTATTAGGTCTCCTCTTTTCTCTTTTGGCCACACCACAGGGATATGCAATCTTAGTTCCCTGACCAAGGAGCAAACCTGTGCCCTTCTTTACAAACATAGAGTGTTAACCACTGGCCCAACAGGGAAGTCCCTCCAAGAATATTCTAAAAGAGAAGTTACAAGACTGATGATAAATTAGAATTTGGGATGATAAAGAAGGATAAGTCAGGGGTGAAAGAAAGTTTCTCTCTTGAGAAACTGTATTATTAGTTCTGCTATGAACTGAGATGAGAAATACTGCAAAATAAATAGATATATATGAAGGAGGAGATAACAAAAGGATTTAAATTGGCATATATTGAGCTTGAGGTAACCAAGAGGCCTGAAGGTAGAGATATTTGGTAAATATTGGTTATACAAGAAAACACAGAGGAGCAGTATTGGCTGAGAAATAAGTGGGTAGTTGTTGACATATAGATGGTATTTAAAACCATATGAATGGAGGAGCACTGTTAGATCATTCAGAAAGGCATGAGAAGAATAAAGGGTTAAGGTTCTACTGGTCATAAACTTTGGATTTTAGAGGTTAAGTGAAGGAAAAGCATGTTCCAGTGACAATGAATAGTAACTGTAGTTGTAGGAGGAAAGCCATAAGAGAGAGATTAACACAAAACCATGAAAGCTTTTTTTAAGGAAGAAAATAAGATAAGGAAGTAACTCTCAGTTTCAGCCCTTGGTAACCTTGGCAGTCATAGTTGCTATGGTAGTATGATGGGGTCAGAAGTCAGATTAGAGTGGTTTGAAGAGTTAATAGAATGTCAGGAAGGGGAGAAGAGCATAGACAATTCTTGTCAGTGCTTAGACTGTGAAGAGGAGTGGAGAAGATACACATCTAAGAAGAGCTGTTTTAGGATGAGAGAAAATACAGAATTTCTGTATCCTGAATTATGCCACTCAGTTCAGTTCAGTTCAGTTCAGTCGCTCAGTCATGTCCGACTATTTGCAACCCCATGAATCTCAGCACGCCAGGCCTCCCTGTCCATCACCAATTCCTGGAGTTCACTGAGACTCACGTCCATCGAGTCAGTGATGCCATCCAGCCATCTCATCCTCTGTTGTCCCCTTCTCCTCCTGCCCCCAATCCCTCCCAGCATCAGAGTCTTTTCCAATGAGTCAACTCTTCGCATGAGGTGGCCAAATTACTGGAGTTTCAGCTTTTGCATCATTCCTTCCAAAGAAATCCCAGGGCTGATCTCCTTCAGAATGGACTGGTTGGATCTCCTTGAAGTCCAAGGGACACTCAGGAGTCTTCTCCAACATCACAGTTCAAAAGCATCAATTCTTCAGCACTTAGCTTAAAGAGGAATAAAAATTTTGTGATGCAAAAGAGGAGCGATGTCTATAAAAAGGAAGGGGTTTCAGAACCCACATAAAACAATAACACTTGGAAAAACAAAATAAAATTATTCCACTGTAACTGGAAGAAAGAACAAAAAGAAAAAATAGGTATAGATGCAGACGGTTTTATAGATGTAGTGATGGGCCATCAAGGATTTCTGAGTGACTAAATATTTATGTATTTAAAATATCTAAATGCAGTGGGTCCTTATATCTGTGGGTTCTTCTGCATCTGTAAATTCAACCATTCATGGATCAAAAATATTCAGAAAAAAACTTCTGAAAACTTCAAAAAGTAAAACATTTACATTGTATTAGACACTATAAGTAATCTAGAAATGATTTGACATATAGGGGATAATATGCCCAGGTTATATGCAAGTACTGTACCATTTTATATAAGGAACTTGAGCATCCTCAGATTTTGGTGTCCTCCAGGGATACTTGCAATGACCAAGGAATGACTATAGAAGAGTCAAGGTCATCAGCAGAGAATGAGGGGTAGGGGGAAGAAATATGACTTATGAGAAGAGAAGAAAGTGGAGAAGATAAGAAATAATCCTCTTGGAGATCAGGAAACACGGAGTAGTTTAGCCAAGCAGTGTAGACAGTACAAGTACATTTGCGATCATGCTTAATACAAAACATTTTAATTTACTTGTATGATTTTCCTCCTGTTAAGTTCCTCATGTATACCACAGAAAAGATATCCCCACTGGGAACAAGGGAGTTGAGAGTTTAAGGAAAGGAGTAATAGCACAATATTGTACAACTGCTAAATGTGAGGTATTTGCTTTCCTTTCATTAAATTTATAATCTTGGACACAGTATTAGTATATGTGCATCTCAGTTTCCTCATCAGGAAGATAGAGGTAATAAAAACCCCTATACTTTGCGGTTGTTGCAAATAGTGAACATATTATTACATGTAAAATGTTTAGACCAGTGCAGGATATGTACTGGCTCCCACTATGATTTTTATTATTGCTTTTATTAGGACCATGGTTTTTAAATAGAACAAGAATGGAAATTAATTAAGAAGAAGATAGATGGATAGTGAGAAAATCGTGAAACAATGGTATATAGTACATAATGATGTAGAATTAACTATAGTAGTTACATTAGAATAAGAAAGTTGATAGGATAAAAAGTTGGTGTCAGAGAGTTGGAAATTAGCATTCAAGATTTTAGGAATGATCAAGATGTTTCTGATAATAAAATATTTTTTGGAAAAAGGAATAGTGATAGATTATACTATTGTTCTAAATTATGTAATATTCTCCTCCCCTTATCAGTATTATGCATGATTTTCCCTAATATGTGCCTTGATCTCCCTCATGTTATACCCTGTGAAAGGGACATATTAATACTTTCTTCATTGATTGAGTCAGGCTTGGCCATGTGACTTGCTTTGATCAATAGAATATGAACAGAAGTGACACTGACCATTGTTGAGCAACAGCTTTAATGACTCTGCCATTCCCAACCTCCCTCTCTCTGTTTGTGTTTTTTTTTTTCCCCTACAACACAATATGTTTCAGACAGGGACTGCTCCTTTACACTAGATTCCAGACATATGGAGCAGAGCTGCGGCTTACCAGTAGCTGACATTTCACATGAGTAAGAAAAAACATATATCTTTTTCTATTACAAGGTGGTGAGATGTTGGAGCTGTTTCTTACTGACACTTAGGCAAAAACTGACTAATACAGATAGAATGGCTGATGTAGAGCAGAGCTAATGGTTTTTGGAGATGAAAAGCTCAAAGATCTGAAAGGTCAAGGCTTTGAGAGGACAGTTACTCACATGAATAACCAATTGAAATTGCCACATATTATAACTAGAATTAGGTTGGAAGGAAGTACTGTGTGCAAGGAGTTCAAGATTTCAATGAATGGTGCACATTAACAGAGATAATGGTAGAAGTAGAAAGTAAAACTGGGTAGTGTCTTAGAGGAGGAGGGAATTATTATAAGAGGAACAGAAATATAGTTAGCTATAAAGAACAAAATAAAACTAATCCTACTTTCTGGTCTGCTAGTGTAAGATGAATATGCTTACATTGGAATAGACAATAGAGGAAGTAAAGACTTTGGGATACGGTTAATTTTTTTTTGTAAAGTGAAATTTCCAGAAGAGGATGTGGAATGAAATTGGGTCATTTAAGGGAGCTGGTTGGTTACAGAATGACAGCTCCAGAAGGCAGTGAAGATTTAGGAGAGCTGGAGGAGGGAAGGATTGAGTCACACTAACAAAT
The DNA here is from genome assembly GCF_000754665.1 of Bison bison bison. Lineage (NCBI taxonomy): Eukaryota > Metazoa > Chordata > Mammalia > Artiodactyla > Bovidae > Bison > Bison bison. Next base: position 306,160 of record NW_011494877.1, on the reverse strand, counting down.
ATGTAAAGAATATGTGGTGTGGAGTTAGGGTGATTAATAGCCTAGGAGGCTTGGACTACTAGTCATGACTGAGGTCATCAAGAATGGGAGGCTTGATAGAGTAGTAATGGCAGGAGTTTAGTTCCAGTGCTGCGGTTCTTAATGCTACGATGGTGTCCAGGGAAGATGCCCTTTCACAATCCAGTCTATTTGAAGGATGCCTTATATGATTTGTTCAGAATCATGGATGTTGAAAACAAACACAGATACCAGGAGGGGAGAGGAAAGGGATAAACTGGGAGACTGGGACTGATTTATTCACATTACTATATATAAAATAGATAACAAATCAGGACCTATTATATAGCACAGAGCACTCTACTCAATACTCTGTAATAACCTGTATAGGAAAAGGATCTAAAGAAGAGAGAGTGTGTGTGTGTGTGTGTGTGTGTGTATGTGTATACATACATGTGTGTGTGTGTGTGTGTATATATATATAGCTGATTCACCTTGTTGTACACTTGCAACTAACACAACATTGTAAACCAACTATCTTCCAAGACAAATTGAAAAAAGAAAACCGAACTGGTTTTTGAAGTTTACATCTGGCCTTTAAAAAATTATTTATTTGGCTGCACCAGGTCTTAGCTGAGGTATGCAGGATCTAGTTGCGGGACCAGGGGATCAAACCTGGGCTCCCTGAACTGGGAGCATAGAGTCCTAACCCCTGGACATCGAGGAAGTGCCCCGCCCCTTGTATTTTGATCTCTCTCCCACCTCACGCTCCTACCTCTAGATATTAGGGTTTCTAGTACCCCATGAAAAGTTTCTTCAGGATTCCCTTTTGCATATAGCACTAAGTGGTTTAGGATTATTCTCTTCCTTGAACAAATTCCCTTTAACAATGAGACTTCAAGAATCATACTAGGTCTCTGAAAGAAATAAATATGGTCGCAGATTATCCAGTGCCCCTTAAGTTTCTCTATAACTTTACCTGTACAGAACTGGCTTTTCTAACTTTGGCATTCTCCATGGATAAAGACAGAATTAAGAATTTCAGAGCCTCAAGAGATATTATTAGCTGAATATTCCTAAGTGCTCCATAATATTAATAAAATGATCATTTTATAATCATTGTAGCATGTAACAGTTTGTATTTTTTTATTACAACAAGATTGCTTGCTAAAGTTGGGAATATAAAAAACCCACATTAATAATTAAACCAAAATGGGGGTAATTGCCCTTGCATGAGCAATTGCTAGTTTATTAAACTGCTTACTCTGCGAGTATTGTTCAGTGTTCAAACACTGAAGTAGCAATCATTAAGACTGCCAAAATTATAGCTCCTATTTATTTAGCACCTTATGCACAATCATATCAAATAAGCAAAACAAAATTTCAATACTTTATAGAAATAAACTTTGACCTTGAGATCTCCAAATAGATTTCTGCCTTATTTCACTCTGCTCATCTTACTGAAGCCAGATCATTATTGCATTGACAAAATTTGGGTTCTTGTTGGCTTCCATTTTTAGCTCAAAGAAGTGTCACTTACAAACTTTAGTTGGATTTCAGTGGCAGAATGGAGAAATGTGAAAATCTACTATATTCCAAAGGGGGGCTTCCTCCCAGTGGATTTGGAGCTTAATAAGAAATGCAAAGTATCCACCTGTGCTTCTGTTGGAACAGTTCTCTTTCCCATCATGGCCATGGTTGAAATTTGCAGAAGGGAAAAAAATACAAAGTAACAATGATAGTGGGAACTAGATAGGGAAACAGTGGAAACAGTGTCAGACTTTATTTTTCTGGGCTCCCAAATCATTGCAGATGGTGACTGCAGCTATGAAATTAAAAGACTCTTACTCCTTGGAAGGAAAGTTATGACCAACCTAGACAGCATATTCAAAAGCAGAGGTATTACTTTGCCAACAAAGGTCCGTCTAGCTAAGGCTATGGTTTTTCCAGTGGTCATGTATGGATGTGAGAGTTGGACTGTGAAGAAAGCTGAGCACCGAAGAATTGATGCTTTTGAACTGTGGTGTTCGAGAAGACTCTTGAGAGTCCCTTGGACTGCAAAGAGATC
>NW_011494877.1:270499-303995 GCF_000754665.1 Bison bison bison | reverse complement strand
TCCAACCAGTCCATTCTGAAGGAGATCAGCCCTGGGATTTCTTTGGAAGGAATGATGCTAAAGCTGAAACTCCAGTACTTTGGCCACCTCATGCGAAGAGTTGACTCATTGGAAAAGACTCTGATGCTGGGAGGGATTGGGGGAAGGAGGAGAAGGGGATGACAGAGGATGAGATGGCTGGATGGCATCACTGACTCTATGGACGTGAGTCTGAGTGAACTCTGGGAATTGGTGATGGACAGGGAGGCCTGGCGTGCTGCGATTCATGGGGTCGCAAAGAGTTGGACACAACTGAGCGACTGAACTGAACTGAACTGAACAGTGATAGTGATGGAGAAAATAATGATGAGACTGGCAGACATCTTTACTGAATGTCTCTTTTGTTCTAGGTACTTTACATTAGTTTTTGTTCCTCTACAAAACTCCTGCAAAATGGGTTTTATTATTTCTATTTTGTGGATGGGGTACTTGAGACTCAATGAGGTGGTTAAAAACCTATCCCCCAGTCATACAGCAACTTACACCTGGCAGAATTTGGATCTAGATAAAACTGTCTCAAAGTTATACAGCCTCTCAACCACAAAAATTTGCATCACCTTTCCAGCACTGTCTGGCTGCTATGATCATTTTCTCAGTCCCCTTTTTGATACAGTAATGAAAAATTGTCTCACTATAGCACAATATCTGGGACTCCCTTGTAGCTCAGCTGGTAAAGAATCTGCCTGCAATGCGGAAGACCTGGATTCAATCCCTGAGTTGGGAAGATCCCCTGGAGAAGGGAAAGGCTACCCAGCCCAGTATTCTGGCCTGGAGAATTCCTTGGACTCTATAGTCTATGGGTCACAAAGAGTTAGACATGACTGAGTGAATTTCATATCATATCATAACATAACAAAATATTTGTTAAAATTATCATAATAACAAGACATTTTCATGCTTATTATTTCTGTAGATCATGCCCCATGAGATAGGTATTACTGACACTGGTAAAGCTGAAGTTCACCAAGTTTATGTAACTTGCTGAAGGCCACATAGCTACTAAGTGACAGAGCTAATAATGTTTCTCGGGTCTTCTAACTCTATGTATGCTTTTCACTGTGCCACCGGGTCTCTCAAATGATTTTTTTGTCTGGAAGATAACAGTTTACAGAGTCCTTTCATTATGTTAATTTGAATTTATTGGTGCTTCATGATAGGGTTTTATTCTATATACGAATCTTATAAAGTTTTATTAAGATGTATCTAAAATTGATTCTTGTGGTATGAAGTTAGGTCATTTTAGAAGTTTAACTGTTTGTTTCTAACAACAGATAAGTATAGTCCTCATATTAGTGTCAACGAATATGTTTTGGAAGATAAATGTTGTGTTAGTAAGCAAAAATGTCAGCTTTATCTGTGTAACGAAGGCATTAAGAATATCAGATGAATAATATAGACACTCTTGATTCCTTCTCATTTCTTTTCTTTAGAGAATACAAGTGAAGACCCAATAGTTTTTTCTCTCTCTCTTCTTGGATTGTAGCCCATGATCATTTAGTCGTTAAGGAATAGAGCTGTGATTTGAATCCAAGCCTCTGCCACTAAAGCCAGTCTTCCTATCCAGCATGTTATGCAGCCATCCTGAACTCTCTGATAAGTTAGCCCTTCAAGTTTCTTTCTTTTATTCTTTTTTTAACCATAACACTCTCTGGACAAAATGGTTTCCACTTCTCTTTATTCTACTCTCCCAAACCACTTATAAATACTTGTTCATATTTCACAATCCAGCTTCAATACAACTTCATTTATTCAACAACATCTCTCAGTCACTAACCATAGGCTAGAGACTATGCTAATGTTGAGGAAAAGATTTGAAAGAAAGATGTAGTTTCTGGCCACAAAAGAAATAGTCTAAGGGTAAGACAGACAATTAAGTCAACAGTAACATGATAAATGGGACTTCCTTCAGATGATAAAGGATCTGCCTGCAATGCAGGAGACCCAGGTTCAGTCCCTGGGTTGGGAAGATCTCCTGGAGAAGGGAGTGGCTATCCACTCCAGTATTCTTGCCTGGAGAATTCCATGGATAGAGCAGCCTGGTGGGCTACAGTCCATGGGGTTGCAAAGAGTCGGACACAACTGAGCAACTAACACAAACATGTTATGATAAGTAGCAAAGGGAAGGAAACCACAAACTGAAGATACTACCATTGCTGGAGGTCCCAAGTGATCAGATCAGGAAAGCTTAAACCATAGAAATAACACCCACACCAGTCAGATCCTCCAGTGTAGTCAAGCTCAATATACCAACCATGTACAGTCTCCAAATTTCTAGAGTATGGGGAACCCAGTGTAGGGTTATTTTAATGAACCACAGTCACACTGGCTAAATTTTATTGTGCCGTTGGTGTAATCAGACTCTACAACACAGGTGAGTTATGTTTCTCTATATCTTTGTTTTCACTGTCTGCTGATCTCCACTGTGCATTTCCACTTTTCATAATGACAGAAGGGTCCCCCTCCTGACTGAATTAGTTTTGCTATTCATTACTTGGCAATCACACCTGACATCTCCTGAACCTCTGATCACCAGTAGAAACTCTTACCACTCTACTGTAAACGAGCTCCAGGAGGTCACTGTGTGGACTTTATCATCACTCAGTATTGCTTCACCACCAAGGTCTTACAGTGAGAATCTCCATCTCTTCATAGCCCTCTTCCCTTCTATTTCATAGACTTGTCACTGCTTAAGCCATCCCATCACTCTCTGTACCTCTAGACCCAATATCTTTTCTAGTCATTGGATATTGGACATGTCACTTAAGATTTTAGACCCCCAGAATCCTTATCTGTATAATAGGGATCTTACTACCACTTGAGGAGCCACTGTAAAAATTAGCTTAGATAAACTGTAAAAGTGCTTCTGAATTCTTTCATCATTTGCTTTGTATTGCTTCTTTGACATTCACCATACACTGTTTTGTGGTGGGATAATGAATGTATATTTCACCTGTCTCCTTTTAGATTCTAAACCCAAGAAGAAGTATACCTAATCTCTGCTTCTTATGAAACTTGAAAATAATAGATGGTAAACAGGTAAGACATTGTAATGTTTTAATGAAGGCAATACAATTTTTCTGTGTCCTTAAATCATCATTGATGTTCTGTTTTAATATCCCTTTACCTCTTTACTGAGAGGATTGTTTTAATATGTTTAGTCAGATTAAGATAAGTTGTTCCTGAGCTTATCCCCTGATGCTCAGAACCCACTTTCCCTTGCATGTCTCCAACTTAGTATCCAACAATAGCCTTTTAACAGTCAGAGTCAGAGCTGCAGATCCCGTGGCTGACTTGGGGCTGGGGTTTCAATGAGACTGTTTCACAGCAACAGTGACCTTGCTATGTTTTTTTTTTTTTTCATGAGATCTACCACCTGTCCTCATTTTCCTCCATACTGTCCCCATTTAGGGACATGAAGCCCCAGTCTGGGAGAAAGAGTGGCAGGGATGTGAAATTTTTGTTGCAGTTTTTTTTTTTTTTTAATGTGCTATGGCTTCATTCCCTTTGGCAAGCTGGTTTAACATTTAATAAACAGTTATTGAGTACATGTTATTTGTAAAGAACAATGGTCATTTAAGGAAAGTATTAGATTATGAGCTATAGTTGCTTCACAAAAATTATTTAGACTTGAGAAGGATTTCTGCCTTGTGTGTCTTCATTATTAAATTAGTATCCAGGGCAAGGTAACATACCTACATTTTATATAAGATTACGATTCTTGAGACTGGGACTTGAGAAAACTGGGCACAATTATCTCTAAAATCTCTTCCAGTTCTAAAGGACTAGCCAGCCCTTACTGGAATTAGGAATCATCTGTGAACTAAAGCATCCATTCCTAAGACTGAAATTTGTTTTGAGGAAGATTCACCCAACTTTGTGCAGCTTTGTGCAGCTACTGCCAACCTAAGGATGATTATTATGAAGAATGATAACCAAACATTATGATCATGTCTATGCGTGGTCAGTGAATCAAACCAAATTGGGAGTTTAGTCATGATTGATTTTCTTGGCATCCTGTGAGGTGATGACTGTTTTATAGGAGCAAATGAGTGGTTTTGTGTGTGGTGGTGCCACAGATTCCCAGCCAAACTGGTGACTGCATTTGCCACCTGGGGTTTTGATGGCAGGAAGCTGTGTCCTGGTGTCTGGCCAGCTGACTCAGCCACCGCCTGGACCCTGAGCCAATGACTGTCCTCCAGAAGACAGTCCCAAATCTCCTTTCAGTCCAACCTGTGAGGGCCTTAGGAAAACCTATGCCCCTCTGCATGTTCCGTGGCTTTCTAGCTGTATAGTCCTAGAACACATAGTTTACGTTCTCTTAGCCTCTGCTTCCTTCACAGGGTTGTTGTGAGCATTCTCTGAAATTTAAAGCTCCTACAACACAGAGGAGGACTTCAGTAATGTTGTTTTCCTTTTGCCACATCACCCTTTCCTCAGCCATAGCTGTCATGCCCCTTGGCACAGCAGGCATCTGAAAGTTTAATTGTAGCAATTATTCACTGAGGCAAAAACATACTCTCGGCTCAATCCCACCCTCCACTTACCATGCTGTGCCCACACAGCTGAACCTGTTGGAAGAAAACACACAGTCCCATAGCCTGACTTTAGACTCCTGGTCATTCAGCACCAGTGGGCTGCAGGCTGCAAGGCAGACCCAGTCCATTCATTCTCCTGCTTTCCTCATGACAACTTCATACCTCCCCTCTCTTCTCAAACCTCCATCATCTTCTCTCCAGTCTCCTCTTCCTATTCCAGTGGGAAAACAGAAGCACTCAGCAGATGACCCTCACAAGTTCCCCCTCCCCACACCAGTGGATCTACTAGCACCTATGTTTATGGATGCCACCTTAGTTTTTGTTAGTGTGGATGGACTCTCTTCATCACATCCATGACTGGCTCTTCCCTTGGGCAAAAACTTCTATCCCTTCTCACTGAGTCCCAGTAAGTCTTCCCTTTTTCTTTTGTATCAACAAATTTTTTCTCTTTGTTGGACCTTTCTCAACATAAACATGCTTTGGTTTCTCCTATCTAAAACCAAAAACTGTGTTTCGTGTTCCCTCTCCCTTAGCTAAGGCACCAGTTCTTGACTGAAAAATTCATTTAAAATCTTTGAAATGCAAAACGAAACCACAATGAGGTATCACCTCAACACCAGTCAGAATGGCCATCATCAGGAAATCTACAGATAATAAACTCTGGAGAGGGTGTAGAGAAAAGGGAATCCTCTTATGTTGTTTGTGGAAATGTAAATTGGTACAGTCATTATGGAAAACAGCATGAAGATTTCTTGAAAAAACTAAAAATAGAGCTATGACCCATATGACCCAGAAAGCTCACTCCTGGGAATATATCAGGAAAAAAAATGAAAAATCCTGTCAAAGGATACATGCCCCCCAGTGTTCATAGTAACATTATTTACAATAGTCAAGACATGGGAAAAAACCCAAGTGCCATCAACAGATGATTGGTTTAAGAAGATATACATATATATATATAATACACACTTTTATATATATAATGGAATATTAATATCCATAAAAGAATGAAATAGTGCCATTTGCAGTAACATGGATAAACCTAGGGATTATCATACTAAGTGAAATAAGTCAGATAGAGAAAGGCAAATATCATATAATATCACTTCTATGTGGAATCTAAAAAAAAAATAATACACATGAATCTATATACAAAACAAACAGGCTTATAGATATAGGAAGCAAATTTAGGGTTGTAGAGGGGAGAGGGATGGGGGAAGGGACAAATTCAGAGTATGGGATTAGCAGATGCAAACAACTGTACATAAGATAAATAAGCAACAAGCATTTACTATATATCATAGGGAACGATATTCAAAATTTGTAATAGCCTCTAATGAAACATGATCTGAAAAAATATGCAACTAAATCACTATGCTATACAGCTGAAACTAACATAATAATATTGTGAATCAACTATACCTCAATAAAAAAGATATTTGTCTCATCCTTGCTGTCTCACCTCCCCCCCCCCCCATTCTCTCTTAAACTCACTGTAGCCAAGATTTTGATCCCATCTTTTCCCTAAAGTAACTCTGGTCATGATTACCAATTATCTGTCACTAAATCTAGTAGCTATGTTGTAGTCCTCATCTAACTGACCTATCAGCAGCATTTAACACAGTGAATCATTTCCTTTTTCTAGAAATACTTGTTTCTTCACTTTATTTCTGGGTCCATTGAATTTTCTCCAGCCTCACTGATCACTATTTTTTTCTCTTTACTTGCATCTTCTCTATTCCTCAAACACTTAATTGCCCTTAATACAGCAACTTCATCTTTCCAGTTGCTGAGGTCAAATATTTTAGAGTCACTTGTAATTCCTTTTTCTTTCACTCCCTGTATCTAATCCATCTATAAATCCTGTTGGTCCTAGCTACAAAATATTCAGAATCTGACTTCTCACCACTGCCTCCTACCTTTCCATTCAAGCCACTCTATTCTCTTCTCTGAATTGTTGCAGTCATCTCCTGACAGAATTTCCTGCTTATTCTTCTGTCTGTCTACCATCTAGTCTTATCGGAGCAGCCAGAGGAAACTTGTTAAATTAGGTGACCAGATTGTCACATATAATGAACAGCTCAGATTTTCTCAATATCATCTGATGGCTCCCACTTCATTCAAAGTAAAATCCAGAGTCCTTACAGTGGCCTCAGCTGGTTGGGGTCATCGTTATCTTCCTGTTGTCATATCTAGTGATGTGTCTTTGGTCCTCATCTTTATGTGTCATCAACATTTGTCTCAATTGATCATTGCCTTTAAAAATGCTTTCCATACTTGTCTTTTGAAATACACATTTTCTTGGTTTACTGCTGACATAAGTAACTGGCAACTTCAAATCAGTTTTTGTTGTTCCATCCTTGTATTTTCTAGATGTTATGATATATACCAGAGCTTGTATTGGAGTAATGTCTGTCCTCTCTCTTATTTTTTATTCCCATGGCTTTAAATATCATCTATATGCTGAAGCCTCTCAAGTTTATGCCTCTAGCCCTGGGCTCTGGGTATGTTAATCCTACTTCTATTATAATCGTGATTGTCTAAAAGTCATCTCAAACTTAATACATATAGAAGATAATTTTTGAGTTTCAACTCTAAAATTGTGCTCTCTGCTCAGGTTTTCTTATTTTAGTAAATGATACCGTTTTCTGTGGTTGCTTAGGCTAAAGATCAGGAGAGATTTTTGTTTCATCTTTTTCTCTTTATTATAACAATCCATTAATAAATACTGTTGAGTCTATAGTTGAAATATATCCTATATCTGATATTGTTTAAATAAAACAATGTTGAGTGAATAGATGGATGAATGTATAGATAGATATGGACCTAATTTTTAACTTATTCCTCTGGAAATTGCTCCAAAAGAGCCCTTTAAGAATATAAAATAAAGGGACTTCTTTCTGGGATATACTACATTAATTTGGGAGGCTCTACTGTATATAGTGGGCATCCCAGGTAATACTAGTGATAAAGAACTTTCCTGCCAATGCAGGAGATGCAGGAGATGTGGGTTCAATCCCTGGATGGGAAAGATTCCCTTGAGGAGGGCAAGGCAATGCACTCCAGTATTCAAGCCTGGAGAATCCCATGGAGAGAGAAGCCTGGAGGCAGGCTATGGTCCACAGAGTCACAAAGAGTTGGACATGACTGAAGCAACTTAGCATGCACGCACACACTGTATAAAGTAGATGCCCAACTAGTATTCATTAATATCAGGAAAGAAGAATTATCAAGCTACAGATAGTGAATAAACAATCTAACATAATTTTCCCCAAATGGTTCAAACATTTCACAAAACATGCTTAAAAAACCCCAGTTAATTTAGAGGAACAACCATACTCATTTTACATCTGGGGGAAACAAAACATTGAAAAGTAAAATAACTTGTGTAAAATTATGGCAATGGGTCACTTAGTTGTAATGGACAGAAGTGGAAACAAATAGACCAGTCAGGTGGCAGCTTCAGCAATCTAGGGAAATAAAGGAACTTTTCACTTTAGCATAGATATGCTTGGAGTAAAGATGTCTACAAAGCAGATATCTGTAAAGAATTTATATTTTATCTTTTAATTCTATTATTCAATTAGATATATGTTATCAAAGGATGAATTATATAATACACTTACTCAACAGTCAAGTGTTGAAGAAGCTGAACGGTTCTATGAAGACCTACAAACCTTCTAGAACTAGTTCTATGAAGACCTACAAGACCTTCTAGAAATAACACCCAAAAGAGATGTCCTTTTCATTATAGGGGACTGGAAAGCAAAAATAGGAAGTCAAGAGATACCTGCAGTAACAGGCAAGTTTGGCCTTGGAGTACAAAATGAAGTAAGGCAAAGTCTAATAGAGTTTTGCCAAGAACTCACAGGTTGTAGCAAACACCCTCTTCCAACAACACAAGAGATGACTCTACTCATGGGCGTCACCAGATGGTCAATACCAAAATCAGAGTGATTATATTTTTTGCAGCCAAAGATGGAGGAGCTCTATACCATCAGCCAAAACAAAACCAGGAGCTGACTGTGGCTCAGATCATAAACTCCTTATTGTCAAATTCAGACTTAAGAAGAAAGTAGGGAAAACCACGAGACTATTCAGGTATGACCTAAATCAAATCCCTTACAATTATACAGTGGAAGTGAGAAGTAGATTCAAGAGATTAGATCTGATAGACAGAGTGCCTGAAGAACTATGGATGGAGATTTGTAACAAAGTACAGGATGCAGTGATCAAAACTATCTCCAAGAAAAAGAAATGGAAAAAGGCAAAATGGTTGTCTGAGGAGACCTTACAAGGTCTACAATAGACCTTCACAGCTTCTATTCACAAAGCTGTGAATAGAAGAGAAGCGAAAGGCAAAGGCGAAAAGGAAAGATATACCCATTTGAATGCAGAGTTCCAAAGAATAGCAAGAAGAGATAAGAAAGCCTTCCTCAGTGATCAGTGCGATGAAATAGAGGAAAACAACAGAATGGGAAAGACTAGAGATCTCTTCAAGAAAATTAGAGATACCAAGGGAACATTTCATGCAAAGATAGGCTCGATAAAGGACAGAAATGGTATGGACCTAACAGAAGCAGAAGATATTAAGAAGAGGTGGCAAGAATACACAGAAGAACTGTACAAAAAAGATATTCACGATGGTGTGATCACTCACCTAGAGCCAGACATCCTGGAATGTGAAGTCAAGTGGGCCTTAGAAAGCATCACCATGAACAAAGTTAGTGGAAGTAAGGGAATTCCAGTTGAGCTATTTCAAATCCTGAAAGATGATGCTGTGAAAGTGCTGCACTCAATATGCCAGCAAATTTGGAAAACTCAGCAGTGGCCACAAGACTGGAAAAGGTTAGTTTTCATTCCAATCCCAAAGAAAGGCAATGCCAAAGAATGCTCAAACGACCGCACAATTGCACTCATCTCACACACTAGTAAAGTAATGCTCAAAATTCTCCAAGCCAGGCTTCAGCAGTTGGTGAACTGTGAACTTCCAGATGTTCAAGCTGGTTTTAGAAAAGGCAGAGGAACCAGAGATAAAATTGCCAACAAACTGTGGAAAATTCTGAAAGAGATGGGAATACCAGACCACCTGATCTGCCTCTTGAGAAACCTGTATGCAGGTCAGGAAGCAGCAGTTAGAACTGGACATGGAACAACAGACTGGTTCCAAATAGGAAAAGGAATACATCAAGGCTGTATATTGTCAGCCTGCTTATTTAACTTATATGCAGGGTACATCATAAGAAATGATGTGCTGGATGAAGCACACCCAGAATCAAGATTGCTGTGAGAAATATCAATAACCTCAGATATGCAGATGACATCACCCTTATGGTAGAAAGTGAAGAAGAACTAAAAAGCTTCATGATGAAAGTGAAAGAGGAGAGTGAAAAAGTCAGCTTGAAGCTCAACTTTCAGGAAACAAAGTTCATGGCATCCAGTCCCATCACTTCATGGCAAGTAGATGAGAAATAATGGAAACAGTGACAGACTTCATTTTTTGGGCACCAAAATCACTGCAGATGGTGACTGCAGCCATGAAATTAAAAGATGCTTGCTTCATGGAAGAAAAGCTATGACAAAGCTAGAAAGCATATTAAAATGCAGAGTCATTACTTTACCAAGAAAGGTCTGTCTAGTCAAGGCTATGGTTTTTCCAGTGGTCATGTATGGATGTGAGAGGTGGACTATAAAGAAAGCTGAGTGCCAAAGAATTGATGCTTTTGAACTGTGGTGTTGGAGAAGACTCTTGAGAGCCCCTTGGACAGCAAGGAGATCTATCCAGTCCATCCTAAAGGAAATCAGTCCTGAATGTTCATTGGAAAGACTGATGCTGAAGATGAAATTCCAATACTTTGGCCACCTGATGCAAAGAACTGACTCGTTGGAAAAGACCCCGATGCTGGGAAAGATTCAAGGTGGGAGGAGAAGGGGATGACAGAAGATGAGCTGGTTGGATGGCATCACCAACTTAATGGACATGAGTTTGAGTAAACTCTGGGAGTTGGTGATGGAAAGGGAGGCCTGGTGTGCTACAGTCCATAGAGTTACTAAGAGTTGGACATGACTGAGTGACTGAACTGAACTGAGCAGTCAAGTTTGGAATTCATTCCTTTTCTTTTATCAGGAATTAATGAGGGGAGCAGAAGATTTAGAAAGATGTAGTTTAAACAGTATTTAAGTCTACTGTTTGTTGAAAATTGTATTGGGGATGCTTTGGGGAAAATCTGAGTTAAACAAATTTACCAGTTTCCTATGATAGTCTCTAACATGGTTATATATACTGTGAAAGATGAAGAAGGAGATACGAAATAGAGCATTTCCCATAGTAATTTGATCAGGGAATCTCTTTTCATTTACACAGATTTATTTCTTGAGGCACATTTGTTTCTTTCTGTCTTTCTTTCTTTTTTTTTTGTGGAAGAGAATTTGGAAAATTGTCCATAATAAACAATTTCCTAAATGTCTACTCTTAATCTCCAACTCACTGCTTTTCTCCTCCTTTAATACAATTATCTTTATTTCAGTTCCATGTCATCTTGATATTATACAAAATTCCTCTCTGATTCATTCCATAAGGCAGTCTAACTTGAGAGTACTATTAATTACAGGTCTTGGGAAAAGCAATATAATACATTCTCGATTATTACAAGTACTTTTTAATGTAGCTTTTCATAAGGACTCTATTTGTATGGCTTTCCTCATCCACAAGTGTTGACTTTTGGCAGCAGTCATTTTACATACACATACACATACACATACACATATATTTTAATATATATGGAATATCATTATTGGAGAAGGCAATGGCACCCCACTCCAGGAAAATCCCATGGATGGAGGAGCCTGGTGGGCTTCAGTCCATGGGGTCGCTAAAGTCGGACACAACTGAGCGACGTCACTTTCACTTTTTCACTTTCATGCATTGGAGAAGGAAATGGCAACCCATTCCAGTTTTCTTGCCTGGAGAATCCCAGGGGCAGGAAAGCCTGGTGGGCTGACGTCTATGGGGTCACGCAGAGTTGGACACGACTGAAGTGACTTAACAGCAATATCATTATATGTAATATAACAATATGGTGTATATTATTACATTTAATATACATATAATAAAAGGCACAGATATGTGTTCCATTCAATGGGATTTGATGACTGTATGCAGCCAAAATGAAGTATAAAAGATTTCCATCTCCCCAGAAAATTCTCTTAAGCCCTTCCCCATCAATCCTTCCCACACTTTCACTGAGTATATTTTCTGATTTATTTTTAAACCTATTCTTATATTTCCTATAGATTAAATAATTTAGATGGTACATTTTCATTTCTGACTTCTTTTTGTGCTTTATACAACTTGCTTTTGATACTCATCCATGTTATTCTATGTATTAGCTGCTTGTTCCTTTGTATTTCAGAGTAGTAATCCATTTACGAATATATCACATTTTGTTTAACAATTCTCTTGTTGAAGAACATTTGGATTATTTGCAATTTTTGTTTTTTTATGACTAATGTCATCAGAAACATTCTTAAACAGATCTTTTGGTTGGTCGTTTCTCATGAGTAAATGTCTAAGAATGGAATTAATAATTAATAGACAGCTGTATATTTAAGTTTATAAGACGTTGCCAAATAATTTCCCAAAGTAATTTTATCACTTTACATTTCACCAAAAATATGAGTAGTCCCAACTTCCCAGCATATTTGCTGACATCTGTATTGTTGTTCTTTTAAACTTCAGCCATTTTAGTGAATGTGAAATGGTATCACCTTTTAAAATTTACATTTCCCGTATGATCCCATTTGAACAACTTCTCATATTCTTATTGATACTTTTAAAATATTTTATTTGTGAAATGTCTGTTTAGATCTTTTGCCCAGTTTTGTTGGTCTTTTGACTATTGATTTATAGGTGCTCTTTCTGTATGCTGGAAAAAGAATTATCACATATGTGTATTGCAAATATTTCCTCCCAGATTGTGTCTTGCCTATTTATTTTTTTCCTGGTGCATTTTGATAAACAGAAATTCTAATTTCAGTAAAGTCTAGTTTATCTATATTCCCTCATATGGTACTAGTCTTTCATCCTCCATTGATTTATGTAGTGTTTCTGGTGGTCATATTGGCATTGCTGCTGCTAAGTCGCTTCAGTCGTGTCCGACTCTGTGCGACCCCATAGACGGCAGCCCATCAGGCTCCCCTGTCCCTGGGATTCTCCAGGCAAGAACACTGGAGTGGGTTGCCATTTCCTTCTCCAATGCATGAAAGTGAAAAGTGAAAGTGAAGTCGCTCAGTCGTGTCCGACTCTTAGCGACCCCATGGACTGCAGCCTACCAGGCTCCTCCATCCATGGGATTTTCCAGGCAAGAGTACTGGAGTGGGTTGCCATTGTCTTCTCCGCATATTGGCATTATGTGATTTTATTTCTCTGCTTTTAGACAGTTGTAAAATTCTGCTAGTAATCATTTTTAAAGTTATTTATTTTAAATTGATTGATGATTGCTTTATAATATTGGTTTGATCTCTGCCATACGTCACTATGAATTAGCCATATATGTACATATATCCCTTCCCTCTTGAACCTCCTTCCCACCTCCCACCCTTTCCTACCCCTCTAGATTGTCACGGAGCCCCAGGCTAACACTCATTTATTCTGCTAATAATCCTAGCCTCATTTCTGAACCAGACACTGTGCTAATCTCTGGAAAGGACAATGGAAAGCAACAGTCATAGTCCCTATCCTTAGAGTTGGATTAGCTGGTTAGCTCAGTAATTGAAATCTAAAGTGGCTCAGACCTAGGGATACATATATAATCTTACAAAACCAGAATTCTGTGATAAGGCTAACTTCAGTCAATTGAATTCAGTTGCTCAGTCATGTCCAACTTTTTGTGACCCCACAGACTGATAACTTCAGGGTTTATTAATTTTGTGGCTCAATGGTGTCATAGAGGTTTTTTTTCGTCTTTCTGCCCTGCCATCCTCACTCAGATTGCCTGTATCCTCAGGCTATAAGCAAGGCGCTTACTGCAGTTTAAGGTATTACAGTGAGACAGAGTGATGCCAAGAGGTGGACAATAACTTGGTTTTACTTTTAGCTCTAATTTTGGAGTAAGGATTTTTAAAATTCTTTTCCTAGAGTCACTTCAGTGGACTCACTCATGTCTCACTGAAAAGAATCACATCTGTTCCAGAGATAAACATTGGCCAGGGGAGTGAGATTGCTCTTAGATCAACCAAATCCCTTTCTGGACCTGGGCAGAGGCTACTTCTGCTGAGGCACATGGAAATTTGTGGAAATGACAAGTTAGTCTCTCCCACCAGGAAGCTTCCATAAGCCTCTTACACTTATCCATTAGAGGGCAGACAGAATGAAAACCACAATCACAGAAAACTAATCAAACTGATGACAGGGACCACAGCCTTGTCTAATTCAATGAAACTATGAGCCATGACACGTGCGACCACTCAAGACAGACAAGACATGTTGGAGAGTTCTGACAAAATGTGGTCCATTGGAGAGAGGAATGGCAAACCATTTCAGTATTCTTGCCTTGAGAACTCCATGAACCATATTGAAAGGCAAAAGATATGACTCTGAAAGATGAACTTCCCAGATCAGTAGGTGCCCAATATGCTACCGGAGAAGAGTGGAGAAATAACTCCAGAAAGAATAAAGAGATGGAGCCAAAGTGAAAACAATACCCAGTGGTGGATGTGACTGGTGATGGAAGTAAGTCCAATGCTGTAAAGAACAACATTGCATAGGAAGCTGGACTGTAAAGTTTGTGAGTCAAGGTAAATTAGAAGTGGTCAAACAGGAGATTGCAAGAGTGAGGATCGACATTTTAGGAATCAGTGAACTAAAATGTACCGGAATGGGTGGATTTAACTCAGATGACTATAATATCTACCAGTGTGGGCAATAATCTCTTAAAAGAAATGGAGCAGCCCTTATAGTCAACAAAAGACTACAAAATGCAGTACTTGGGTGCAATCTCAAAAATGACAGAATGATCTCTGTTCGTTTCCAAGGCAAACCATTCAATAACACAGTAATCCAAGTCTATGCCCAACCACTAATGTTGAAGAAGCTCAAGTTGAACAGTTCTATGAAGACCTACAAGACCTTCTAGAATTAACACCCCCAAAAGATGTCCTTTTCATCATAGGGGGCTGGAATGCAAAAGTAGGAAGTCAAGAGATAACTGGAGTAACAGGCAAGTTTGGCCTTGGAATAAAGCAGCGCAAAGCCTAACAGAGTTTTGCCAAGAGAATGCA
The DNA here is from genome assembly GCF_000754665.1 of Bison bison bison. Taxonomy (NCBI): domain Eukaryota; kingdom Metazoa; phylum Chordata; class Mammalia; order Artiodactyla; family Bovidae; genus Bison; species Bison bison. The sequence continues at coordinate 289,143 of NW_011494877.1, read as the reverse complement.
CTGGTCATAGCAAACACCCTCTTCCAACAACACAGGACTCTACACATGGCATCACCAGATGGTCAACACCAAAATCAGATTGATTATGTTCTTTGCAGTCAAAGATGGAGAAGCCCTATACATACACTCAGCAAAAACAAGACTGGGAGCTGACTGTGGCTCAGATCATGAACTCCTTATTGTCAAATTCAGACTTGAGTTGAAGAAAGTAGGGAAAACACTAGACCATTCATGTATGACCTTAATCAAATCCCATACGATTATACGGTGGAAGTGAGAAATAGATTTAAGAGATTAGAATTTATAGAGTGCCTGAAGAACTATGGATGGAGGTTCATAACATTGTATAGGTGGCAGTGATCAAGACCATTCCCAACAAAAAGAAATGCAAAAAGGTAAAATGGTTGTTTGAGGAGGTCTTACAAAGAGCTGAGGAAAGAAGAGAAGTGAAAGGCAAAGGAGGAAAGGAAAGATATACCCATCTAAATGCAGAGTTCCAAAGAATAGCCAAGGAGAGATAAGAAAGCCTTCTTCAGTGATCAGTGAAAAAAAATAGAGGAAAATAATAGAATGGGAAAGACTAGAGATCTCTTCAAGAAAATTAGAGATGCCAAGGAAACATTTCATGCAAGGATGGGAACAACAATGGACAGAAATGGTATGGACCTAAGAGAAGCAGAGGATATTAAAAAGAGGTGGCAAGAATACACAGAAGAACTGTACAAAAAAGATTTTCATGACCCAGAAAACCACGATGGTGTGATTACTTACCTAGGATCAGACATCCTGGAATGTGAAGTCAAGTGGGCCTTAAGAAGCATCACTACGAAAAAAGCCAGTGGAGGTGATGGAATTCCAGTTGAGCTATCTCAAATCCTGAAAGATGATGCTGTGAAAGTGTTGCACTCAATATGCCAGCAAATTTGGAAAGCTCAGCAGTGGCCACAGGACTGGAAAAGGTCAGTTTTCATTCCAATCCCAAAGAAAGGCAATGCCAAAGAATGCTCAAACTGTGGCACAATTGTACTCATCTCAATAACACTCAATAACACTAGCAAAGTAATACTAAAAATTCTCCAAGCTAGGCTTCAACAGTATGTGAACTGAGAACATTCAGATGTTCAAGCTGGATTTAGAAAAGGCAGAGGAATCAGAGATCAAATTGCCAAAATCCACTGGATCATTGAAAAAGCAAGAGAGTTCCAGAAAAACATTTTCTTCTTTATTGACTATGCCAAAGCCTTTGACTGTGTGGATCACAACAAACTGTGGAAAATTATCTAAGAGATGAGAATACCAGACCACCTTACCTGCCCCCTGAGAAATCAGTATGCAAATCAAGAAATAGTAGTTATAACTAGACATGGACAAAGGACAGGTTCCAAATTGGGAAAGGAGTATGTAAAGGATTTATATTGTCGCCCTGTTTGTTTAACTTATATGCAGAGTACATCATGAGAAACACTGGACTGGAGGAAGCACAAGCTGGAATCAAGATTGCTGGGAGAAATATCAATAACCTCAGATATGCAGATGACACCACCCTTATGGTAGAAAGTGAAGAAGAACTAAAGATCCTCTTGATGAAAGTGAAAGAGCAAAGTGAAAAAGCTAGCCTAAAACTCAACATTCATAAAACAAAGATCATGGCATCCGGTTGCATCACTTCATGTCAAATAGATGGGGAAAGAATGGAAACAGTGACAGACTTTATTTACTTGGGTTCCAAAATCACTGCAGAGAAAAACTATTAAAAATTCCAACGTATGGAGGCTGGACAACATGCTGCTGAATAACCAACAAATCACAGAAGAAATCAAAAAAGAAATCAAAACATGCATAGAAATGAATGAAAATGAAAACACAACAACCCAAAACCTGTGGGACACTGTAAAAGCAGTGCTAAGGGGAAGGTTCATAGCACTACAGGCATACCTCAAGAAACAAGAAAAAAGTGAAATAAATAACCTAACTCTACACCTAAAGCAACTAGAAAAGGAAGAAATGAAGAACCCCAGGGTTAGTAGAAGGAAAGAAATCTTAAAAATTAGGGCAGAAATAAATGCAAAAGAAACAAAAGAGGCCATAGCAAAAATAAACAAAGCCAAAAGCTGGTTCTTTGAAAGGATAAATAAAATTCACAAACCATTAGCCAGACTCATCAAGAAACAAAGGGAGAATAATAAAATCAATAAAATTAGAAATGAAAATGGAGAGATCACAACAGACAACACAGAAATACAAAGGATCATAAGAGACTATTATCAGCAATTATATGCCAGTAAATGGACGACTTGGAAGAAATGGACAAATTCTTAGAAAAGCCCAGGTCCAGATGGCTTCACAGCTAAATTCTACCAAAAATTTAGAGAAGAGCTAACACCTATCCTACTCAAACTCTTCCAGAAAATTGCAGAAGAAGGTAAACTTCCAAACTCATTCTATGAGGCCACCATAACCCTAATACCAAAGCCTGACAAAGATGCCACAAAAAAAGAAAACTACAGGCCAGTATCACTGATGAACATAGATGCAAAAATCCTTAACAAAATACTAGCAATCAGAATCCAATAACACATTAAAAAGATCATACACCATGACCAACTGGGCTTTATCCTAGTCATGCAAGGATTCTTCAATATCCACAAATCAATCAATGTAATACACCACATTAACAAATTGAAAAATAAAAGCCATATGATTATCTCAATAGATGCAGAGAAAGCCTTTGACAAAATTCAACATCCATTTATGATAAAAACTCTCCAGAAAGCAGGAATAGAAGGAATATTCCTCAAAATAATAAAAGCTATATATGACAAACCCACTGCAAACATTATCCTCAGTGGTGAAAAATTGAAAGCATTTCCCGTAAAGTTAGGAACAAGACAAGGGTGCCCACTCTCACCACTACTATTCAACATAGTTTTGGAAGTTTTGGCCATAGCAATCAGAGCAGAAAAAGAAATAAAAGGAATCCAAATTGGAAAAGAAGAATTACAATTCTCACTCTTTGCAGATGACATGATCCTCTATGTAGAAAACCCTAAAGACTCCACCAGAAAATTGCTAGAGCTAATCAATGAATATAGTAAAGTTGCAGGATATAAAATCAACACACAGAAATCCCTTGCATTCCTATACACTAATAATGAGAAAATAGAGAAATTAAGGAAACAATTCCATTCACCCTTGCAAAGAAAAGAATAAAATACTTAGGAATATATCTACCTAAAGAAAGTAAAGACCTATAGATAAAAAACTATAAAACATTGGTGAAAGAAATCAAAGAGGACACTAATAGATGGAGAAATATACCATGTTCATGGATTGGAAGAATCAATATAGTGAACATGAGTATACTACCCAAAGCAATTTATAGATTCAGTGCAATTCCTATCAAGCTACCAACGCTATTTTTCAAAGAGCTAGAATAAATAATTTCACAATTTGTATGGAAATACAAAGAACCTCAAATAGCCAAAGCGATCTTGAGAAAGAAGAATGGAACTGGAGGAATCAATCTGCCTGACTTCAGACTCTAGTACAAAGCCACAGTCATTAAGACAGTATGGTGCTGGCACAAAGACAGAAATACAGATCAGTGGAACAAAATAGAAAGCCTAGAGACAATTCCACGCACCTATGGACACTTTATCTTTGACAAAGGAGGCAAAAATATACAATGGAGAAAAGACAATCTCTTTAATAAGTGGTGCTGGGAAAACTGGTCAACCACTTGTAAAAGAATGAAACTAGAACACTTTCTAACTCCATACACAAAAATAAACTCAAAATGGATTAAAGATAATGATAACCCTGTATACAAGACAGCAAAAGAGACACAGATGTATAGAACAGTCTTTTGGACTCTGTGGGAGAGGGAGTGGGAGAGGGTGGGATGATTAGGGAGAATGGCATTGAAACACGTATAATATCATATAAGAAACAAATCACCAGTCCAGGTTCGATGCAGGATACAGGATGCTTGGGGCTGGTGCACTGGGATGACCCAGAGGGATGGTACAGGCAGGAAGATGGGAGGGGGGTTCAGGATGGGGAACACGTGTATACCCATGGCAGATTCATGTTGATGTATGGCAAAACCAATACAATATTGTAAAGTAATTAGCCTCCAATTAAAATAAATTTATATTAAAAAAATAAAAATTACTGCAGACTGTGGCAGAAGGTCTCAGAAGAAACAGAAATTCACAGGGAGAAATGGAAGTTTCAACATATCAGCCAAATAAAGGGTAAAGAAAAGACTCGGAAAGAAAGTAACAATTGATGAAACCAAATTCAGGAGTATGTGTGTGAGCCCTTCCTGTAGAAAGAAGTGTGAGTTTTCAAATCTTAACAAAAGAAGCAGCTTTCCAGTTATGTGAAGAAGAGAACAACAAAGAATGAAATGAAATTCATGGTTCTTTTAAGAAATGCTCAGTCTGGTCAGAGCAATAGAAATGGTTAATCTTTTTTTACTCAAATCCCTGATAATTACTAGTAACTTGTCACAGTGGGAGAGAAATGCTATGGGGAAAAAAAAAAACTATGATGAATTCTCAAAAATATGGTCAAAATAAGCATAAGAGAATAGAATGTAAACAGAACATTTTTTGTGGATATAGGAAAAACATATTTATGTGAAAGGAATTTGTTGCGGTCAGAGGGGTTTACTCTCCCTTTTCTGTTTTTTTTTTTTTTTAAACACTTCCAGCATTTTAACTGCTCCTCCAAAAGAAACTAAATCTGGAAAAATGATACTTAGCTGGGATCAACTCATATAGATGACTTGATTTTAGTTAATTTGCTTCACAGAATGTCAAACTCAAAGAAATTATATGTGCTTCGATTAACAGCTTTTTAGTTGTAAGTCATAAAATCCACTTCAAGTTAGTCTAAGCAAGAAAGGTGAATTGACTAAATGAATCCAGCACATGCACACAATTTCAAGGAAGGATTAGAGCAGGGACTCATGGAAGGTACTTGGAAAAAGGCACTGAAAAGCAATCAGGATTTTCTCTCTCTATCTGCCTTGTCTCTGCTCCTTTCTAGACTTCTGCTTCTTCTCTTTCACTTCACAGACTTTTTCTGCTTCTCACTCCAGGGCCAGGCAGATTTTCCCTCATCTTCCTGCCCCAACTCCAGTTCTGGAGCTAATATTCCTGCATCCTGGGAGATAATTCCAAGCTGAAGTACATTCAGTTATTCTCTATTCTGAATTACAAGAAAAGAAAAAGCAAGGGCACAAAATGGCCCAGCAAAGCCTGTAAGACCTTGAATGATGTGGCCCTTCCTGTGACTCCAACTTTGCATCATGTCCCCCTCAGATTCATTCATTAACCCATTCACCCTTTGAAGTCTCAGAAAATGGCAAGCTTTCTCTCTCCCCAGACACTTTGCTGTTGCTAGTCCCTTTGGCAAGAATAATGCTGTTCTGGATATGGACAGGGTTGGCTTCTTCTCAGTCACTTTTCTCCTTAGACATCATTGCCTTCAAAAGGCCTGCCTTGAACACTCTACCTTAATTGGGAATTCCTTGCCCACTCACTCTATTTGTTCTCTATCATAGAACTTGATTAACTTACATTTTAAAACATTCCAGTCATTTCCTTTCCTGTTTGCTTATACACTTGGGTTATGTGCATCTCCCCTAATTGAACATGAGGAACAGACCATGAACACGAGTGGTTGCTGATCCATTATTGATTTTCCCTGCCTGGATTACTAAAAATTCCACAATTTTTCAAGTACAACTTTTCAAGTTCAGTCTCAGTCATGTCTGACTCTTTGTGACCCCATGGACTGCAACATGCCAGGCCTCTCTGTCCATCACAAATTCCTAGAGTTTGCTCAAACTTGTGTCCATCAAGCCGGTGATGCCATCTAACCATCTCATCCTCTGTCATCCCCTTCTCCTCCTACCTTCATTTTCCATCATTTTCCAGTCTTTCCCAGCATCAGGGTCTTTTACAACGAGTCAGATAGGTTAGAATATTCTGATCTGCTGGAAATTTTCAACTGTTTTGACCTGCATAGATTTGCTTTCTCTGATATTCTCTTATTCATATAAGCAGATTTACAGATTTTTAAAAAATTAATTAATTTATTCTAATTGGAGGCTAATTACTTTACAATCAGTTTAGTTCAGTCGCTCAGTCGTGTTCAACTCTGTGACCCCATGAACCGTGGAACACCAGGCCTCCCTGTCCATCACGAACTGCTGGAGTTTACCCAAACCCATGTCCATTGAGTTGGTGATGCCATTCAATGATCAAATCCTCTGTAGTTCCCTTCTCCTCCTGCCTTCAATCTCTTGCAGCATTAGGGTCTTTTCAAATGAGTCAGCTCTTTGCATCAGGTGGCCAAAGTACTGGAGTTTCAGCTTCAACATCAGTCCTTCTAATGAACACCCAGGACTAATCTCCTTTAGGATGGACTGGTTGGATCTCCTTGCAGTCCAAGGGACTCTCAAGAGTCTTCTCCAACACCACAGTTCAAAAGCATCAGTTCTTCGGCACTCAGCTTTCTGTATAATTCTACTCTCACATCCATACATGATTACTGGAAAAACCATAGACTTGACTAGATGGACCTTTGTTGACAAAGTAATGTCTCTGCTTTGTAATATGCTGTCTAGGTTGGTCATAACTTTCCTTCCAAGGAGTAAGCGTCTTTTAATTTCATGGGTGCAGTCACCATCTGCAGTGATTTTGGAGTCCATAAAAGTAAAGTCAGCTACTGTTTCCACTGTTTCCCCATCTATTTCCCATGAAGTGATGGAACCAGAGGCCATGATCTTTTTTTTCTAAATGTTGAGCTTTAAGCCAATGTTTTCACTTTCCTCTTTCACTTTCATCAAGGGGCTCTTTAGTTCTTCACTTTCTGCCATAAGGGTGGTGTCATCTGCATATCTGAAGTTATTGATATTTCTCCCAGCAATCTTGATTCCAGCTCGTGCTTCTTCCAGCCCAGCGTTTCTCATGATGTACTCTGAATGTAAGTTAAATAAGCAGGGTGACAATATACAGCCTTGACATGCTCCTTTTCCTATTTGGAACCAGTCTGTTTTTCCATGTCCAGTTCTAACTGTTGCTTCCTGACCTGCATATAGGTTTCTCAAGAGGCAGGTCAGGTGGTCTGGTATTCCCATATCCTTCAGAATTTTTGACAGTTTATTGTGATCCACACAGTTAAAGGCTTTGGCATAGTCAATAAAGCAGAAATAGATGTTTTTCTGGAACTCTCTTGCTTTTTCCATGATCCATTGGATGTTGGTAATATGATCTCTGGCTCCTCTGCTTTTTCTAAAACCAGCTTGAACATTGGAAGTTCATGGTCCAAGTATTGCGGAAGCCTGGCCTGGAGAATTTTGAGCATTACTTAACTAGCATGTGAGATGAGTGCAATTGTGCGGTAGTTTGAGCATTCTTTGGCATTGCCTTTCTTTGGGGTTGGAACAAAAACTGACCTTTTCCAGTCCTGTGGCCATTGCTGAGTTTTCCAAATTTGCTAACATATTGACTGCAGCACTTTCACAGCATCATCTTTTAGGATTTGAAATAGCTTAAGTGGAATTCCATCACCTCCACTAGCTTAGTTTGTAGTGATGCTTCCTAAGGCCCACCTGACTTCACATTCTAGGATGTCTGGCTCTGTGTGAGTGTGAGTGATTACACCTTCATGATTATTTGGATGGTGAAGATCTTTTTTGTATAGTTCTTCTGTGTATTCTTGCCACCTCTTCTTAATATCTTCTGCTTCTGTTAGGTCCATTCCGTTTCTGTCCTTTATTGAGCCCATCTTTGCATGAAATGTTCCCTTGATATCTCTAATTTTCTTGAAGAGATCTTTAGTCTTTCCCATTCTATTGTTTTCCTCTATTTCTTTGCACTGATTGCTGACGAAGGCTTTCTTATCTCTCCTTGCTATTCTTTGGAACTCTGTATTCAAATGGATATATCTTTCCTTTTCTCCTTTGCTTTTCCAAAACTTCTCTTCTTTTCACACCTATTTGTAAGGCCTCCTCAGACAGCCATTTTGCTTTTTTGCATTTCTTTTTCTTGGGGATGGTCTTGATTCCTGTGTCCTGTACAGTGTCATGAGCCTCCATTCATAGTTCATCAGGCACTCTATCAATTCTAATCTCTTGAATCTGTTTGTCATTTCCACTGTGTAATCGTATGGGATTTGATTTAGGTCATACCTGAATGGTCTAGTGGTTTTCCCTACTTTCTTCAAGCCTGAATTTGACAATAAGGAGTTCATGATATGAGCCACAGTCAGCTCCCAGTCTTATTTTTGCTGAGTGTAAAGGGCTTCTCCATCTTTGGCTGCAAAGAATATAATCAATCTGATTTTGGAGTTGACCATCTGGTGATGTCCATGTGTAGGGGTTTCTCTTGTGTTGCTGGAAGAGGCTGTTTGCTCTGAGCAATGCATTCTGTTGGCAGAACTCTATTAGCCTTTGCCCTGCTTCATTCTGTACTCTAAGGCCAAATTTACCTGTCATTCCAGTTGTTTCTTGACTTCCTACATTTGCATACTTTACAATATTGTAGTGTTTTTTTTTTTTTTTTTTGCCATACATTGACATAAATCAGCCAGGGGTGTACATGTGTCCCCCATCCTGAACCCTCCTCCCTCCCTCCCTATCCCATCCCTCAGGGTCATCCCAGTACACCAGCCCTGAGCACCGTCTCATGCATCAAACCTGGACTGGCGATCTATTCCACATATGGTTATATGCATGTTTCAATGCTATTCTCTCAAATCATCCCACCCTCGCCCTCTTCCACAGAGTCCAAAAGACTGTTCTATACATCTGTGTCTCTGTTACTGTCTCACATATCAGGTTATTGTTACCATCCTTCTAAATTTCATATATGTATGTTAATATACTGTATTGGTGTTTTTCTTTCTGACTTACTTCACTCTGTAGAATAGGCTCCAGTTTCATCCACCTCATTAGAACTGATTCAAATGCATCCTTTTTAATAGCTGAGTAATACTCCATTGTGTATATGTACCACACTTTCTTATCCAATCATTTCCCAATGAACATCTAGCTTGCTTCCATGTCCTAGCTATTGTAAACACTGCTGCAATGAAATTGGGGTACACATGTATCTTTCAATTCTGCTTTCCTCAGTGTATATGCCCAGCAGTGGGATTGCTGGGTCATAAGGCAGTTGTATTTCCAGTTTTTAAAGGAAACTCCATACTAGTTTTCCATAGTGGCTGTAATAGTTTGTGTTTCCACCAACAGTGTAAGAGGGTTCCCTTGTCTCCAAACCCTCTCCAGCATTTATTGTCTGTAGACTTTTGGATAGCAGCCATTCTGACTGGCATGAGATGGTACCTTATTGTGGTTTTGATTTGCATTTCTCTGATAATGAGTGATGTTGAGCATCTTTTCATGTTTGTTAGCCCTCTGTGTGTCTTCTTTGGAGTAATGTCTGTTTAGTTCTTTGGCCCATTTTTTGATTGGGTTGTTTATTTTTCTGGAATTAAGCTGGAAGAGCTGCTTGTATATTTTTGAGATTAATTCTTTGCCAGTTTCTTTGTTTGCTATTATTTTCTCCCATTCTGGAGGCTGTCTTTTCACCTTGCTTATAGTTTCCTTTGTTGTGCAAAAGCTTTTAAGTTTAATTAGGTTCCACTTGTTTATTTTTGCTTTTATTTCCATTACTCTGGGTGGTGGGTATTAGAGGATCCTGCTGTGATTTATGTCAGAGAGTGTTTTGCCTATGTTTTCCTCTAGAGCTTTTATAGTTTCTGGTCTTACCTTTATCTTTGTGCCAGTATCTTACTGTCTTGATGACTGTAGCTTTGTAGTATAGTCTGAAGTCAGGCAGTTTGATTCTTCCAGTTCCATTCTTCTTTCTCAAGATTGCTTTGGGTATTTGAGGTTTATTTGTATTTCCATACAAATTGTCAAATTATTTGTTCTAGTTCTCTGAAAAATACCATTGGTAACTTGACAGGGATTGCATTGAATCTGTAGATTGCTTTGGGTAGTATATTCATTTTCAATATATTGATTCTTCTTATCCATGAACATGGTATATTTCCCCATTTTTTGTATCACCTTTGATTTCTTTCATTAGTGTTTTATATTTTTCTATATATAGGTCTTTTGTTTTTTAGGTAGATTTATTCCTAAATATTTCATTCTTTTTATTGCATTAGTGAATGGAATTTTTTTCCTTAATTTCTCTTTCTGTTTTCTCATTTTTAGTGTATAGGAATGCAAGGGGTTTCTCTGTGTTAATTTCATATCCTGCAACTTTACTATACCCATTGATTAGCTCTAGTAATTTTCTGGTGGTGTCTTTAGGGTTTTCTATGTAGAGGATCATGTCATCTGCAAAGAGTGAGACTTTTAATTCTTATTTTCCAATCTGGATTCCTTCTATTTCTTTTTCTTCTCTGATTGCTGCGGCTAAAACTTCCATAACTATGTTGAATAGTAGTGGTGAGAGTGGGCACCCTTGTCTTGTTCCTGACTTTAGGGGAAATGCTTTCAATTTTTCACCATTGAGGATAATGTTTACTATGGGTTTATCATATATGGCTTTTAGTGTGTTGAGGTATGTTCCTTTTATGCCTGCTTTTTGGAGGGTTTTTTTTTTTTTATATCATAAATGGATGTTGAATTTTGTCAAAGGCTTCCTATGCATCTATTGAGATAATCATATGTTTTTGTTTAATCTTTCAATTTGTTAATGTGGTGTATCACATTGATTGATTTTCAAATATTGAAGAATCCTTGCATCCCTGGGATAAAGCCCATTTGGTCATGATGTATGATCTTTTTAATATGTTGTTGGATTCTGTTTGCTAGAATTTTGTTAAGGATTTTTGCATCTATGTTCATCAGTGACATTGGCCTGTAGTTTTCTTTTTTTGTGGCATCTTTGTCTGGTTTTGGTATCAGGGTGATGGTGGCCTCATAGAATGAGTTTGGCAGTTTACCTTCTTCTGCAATTTTCTGGGAGAGTTTGAGTAAGGTAGGTGTTAGCTCTTCTCTAAATTTTTGGTAGAATTCAGCTGTGAAGCTGCCTGGTCCTGGGCTTTTGTTTGCTGGAAGATTTCTGATTACAGTTTGGATTTCCATGCTTGTGATGGGTCTGTTAAGATTTTCTATTTCTTCCTGGTTCAGTTTTGGAAAGTCATAGTTTCTAAGAATTTGTCCATTTCTTCCAAGTTGTCCATTTTATTGGCATATGATTGCTGATAGTAGTCTCTTATGATCCTTTGTATTTTTTTTTTTTTTTTTCCTGTCACCTGGAGTTTTTATTGGCTTGATGCATATAATCTTTTTTATGCAACTTTATGTGCTTTTTTTTTTTTTTGTGTTGTCTGCTGTGATTTCTCCCTTTTCATTTCTAGTTTTATTGATTTGATTCTTCTCCCTTCTTTTCTTGATGAATCTGGCTAATGGTTTGTCTATTTTATTTATCTTCTCAAAGAACCAGCTTTTAGCTTTGTTGATTTTTGCTATGGTCTCTTTTGTTTCTTTATCATTTATTTCTGACCTAATTTTTATTATTTCTTTCCTTCTACTAACGCTGGGGTTCTTCATTTCTTCTTTTTCTGGTTGCTTTAGGTGTAAAGTTAGGTTATTTATTTGATTTTTTCTCCTGTTTCTTGAGGTTAGCTTATATTACTATGAATCTTCCCCTTAGCACTGCTTTTACTGAATCCCATAGGTTTTGGGTTGTTGTGTTTTCATTTTCATTCATTTCTATGAATATTTTTATTTATTTTTTGATTTGTTCTGTGATTTGTTGGTTATTCAGAAGTGTGTTGTTTAGCCTCCATATGTTTGTACTCTTTTTTTTTTTTTGTACTCTTAATAGTTTTTTTCTTGTAGTTGACATCTAATCTTACTGAACTGTGATGAGAAAAGATGCTTGGAATGATTTCAACTAAAAAAAAAAAATTACCAAGGCTAGATTTATGGCCCAGGATGTGGTCTATCCTGGAGAAGGTTCTGTGTGTACTTGAGCAAAATGTGAAATTCATTGTTTTGTGGTGAAATGTTCTATAGATGTCAATTAGGTCTAACTGGTCCATTGTATCTTTTAAAGTTTGTGTTTCCTTGCTAATTATCTGTTTAGTTGATCTATCCATAGGGGTAAGTGGGGTATTGAGGTCTTCCACTATTATTATATTACTGTGAGTATCTCCTTTCATTATAGTTAGCATTTGCCTTACTTATTGCCATGCAGTCCTATGTTGGGTGCATGTATATTTATAATTGCTATATCTTCTTCTTGGATTGATCCTTTGATCATTATGTAATGTCCTTCTTTGTCTCTTTTCATGGCTTTTATTTCAAAGTCTATTTTATCTGATATGAGTTTTGCTATTCCTGCTTTCTTTTGGTCTCAGAATTTTGATGCAACCATTCTCTCCCTCACTTTTTTCTTTTTGCATATATGAACATCTGTCTTCTCAGTAAGATTATCAATTTTAGAAAACAGAGTCTCAATTTTACATGTTTTGACAGTTAGGATTTGGTTTTACTTTATAAAACAATAAAGCCAAATACTTTGGTTGAATAAGATAGAGATTTATTATTTGCTAATGTAAAAGGAATCTGGAGCTGTTGTTTCAGAATGGCATGGAGATTACACCGACGTTAGAGACTCAGGCTCCTTGCTTTCTTTTGTTTTATAATCCTTAGTATGTAACTTTTCAATCAGTTTTGAAAGCTTAAGTCACCTCTTTGTAGGCAACCTTGACAAGTGGGAAAACTGTACTCTAGGATGTATCTGCTGTTACATGTTGTATGCTCCATATTGTGTTGAGTAGTGCCCCTCCCTCAATTTCCGTTTACTAACCAACTGTAAATATGACTTTATTTGGAAGTAGGGTCTTTGTCCCTATCATGGATGTGAGTCATGTCATGGTGAAAGGGCTCTATGAAGCTATGAGACATGCAATGCAGAGCCACCCAAGATGAATGGGTCATAGTGAAGAGTTTTCACAGAACGTGATCCACTGTAGCAGGAAATAGCAACCCACTCCAAATTCTTGCTTGGAGAATACCGTGAACAGTATGGAAAGGCAAAAAGATATGAACAATGGTGGGTGAGCTCCCCAGGTTGGAAAGCATGCAATATGCTACTGGAAATGAGCAGAAAGCAATTACTAGTAGCTTCAGTAGGAATAAAATGACTGGGCCAAAGCAGAAATGATGCTCAGTTGTGGATATGTCTGGTGGTGAAAGTAAAATCCAATGCTGTAAGGAGCAATATTGCACAGGAACCTGGAATGCTAGGCCCATGAATCAAGGTAACTTAGACGTGGTCAAGCAGGAAACTGTGGTTTTCAGTCTGTCTGCCCTCTGATGGAGAAGGATAAGAGGCTTACGGAAGTTTCCTGATGGGAGAGACTGATTGAGACTCAGCATTCAGAAAATTAAGATCATGGCATCTGGTCCCATCACTTCATGGCAAATAGATGGGGAAACAATGGAAACAGTGAGAGACTTTATTTTGGGGCGCTCCAAAATCACTGCAGATGGTATCTGCACCCATGAAATTAAAAGATGCTTGCTCCTTGGAAGAAAAGTTATGACCAAGCATATTAGAAAGCAGAGACATTATTTGCCAACAAAGATCCATTTAGTCAAAGCTACGGTTTTTCCAGTAGTCTTGTGTGGATGTGAGAGTTGGACTATAAAGAAAGCTGAGCACTGAAGAATTGATGCTTTTGAACTGTCTTGTTGAAGAAGACTCTTGAGAGTCTCTTGGACTGCAAGGAGACTCTAACAGTCCATCCTAAAGGAAATCAGTCCTGAATGTTCATTGGAAGGACTGATGCTGAAGCTGAAACTCCAATACTTTGGGCACCTGATGCAAAGAACTGACTTGTTAGAAACGACCCTGATGCTGGGAAAGATTCAAGGTGGGAGGAGAAGGGGACAACAGAGGATGAGATGGTTGGATGGCATCACTGACTTGATGGACAAGAGTTTGAGTAAACTTTGGTAGTTGGTGATAGACAGGGAGACCTGGCATGCTGCAGTCCATGGCATTGTAAAGAGTCGGACATGACGGAGTGACTGAACTCAACTCAAGCAGGAGAGGGCGAGAGTGAATTTTGACATCTCAGGAATCCGTGAACTAAAATATATGGGATTTCTTCTAAGAATCCCTTAGAAGAAATGAAGTAGCCCTCATGGTCAAAAAAAAAAAAAAAAGAGTCCAAAATACAGTACTTGGGTCCAATCTCAAAAATGACAGAATAATCTCCATTCATTTCCAAGGCAAAGCATTCAACATCAAAGTAATCCAAGTCTATGCTCCAACCATAATGCCATATAAGCTGAATTTGAACAGTTCTCTGAAGACCTACAAGACCTTTTACAACTAACACCAAAAAGAGATGTCCTTTTCATCATAGAATATTAAATTGTAAAAATAGAAAGTCAAGAGACACCCAGAGTAACAGGCAAGTTTGGCCTTGGAGTACAAAATGAAGCAGGGCAATAGAGTCTTGTCAAAAGAACACACTGGTCATAAAAACACCCTTTTCTGACAACACAGGAGTTGACTCTATATATGGACATCACCAAATCGCCAATACTGAAATCAGATTGATTATATTCTTTGCAGCTGAAGATGGAGAAACTCAATACAGTCAGCAAAAACAAGACCTGGAGCTGATTGTGGCTCAGATCATGAGCTTCTATTTGCAAAATTCAGGCTTAAATTGAATAAAGTAGGAAAAGTCACTAGACCATTCAGGTATGACCTAAATCAAATCCCTTATAATTATACAGTGGAAGAGACAAATAGATTCAAAGGATTAGATCTGGTAGACAGAGTGCCTGAACAACTATGGATGGAGGTTCACTACATTATACAGGAGGAATATATATGAAAATATACAGGAACATATATACATATTATTTTTCCCAAAGGAAAAAATACAAGAAGGCAAAATGGTTGTCTGAGGAGGCTTTACAAATATCTTAGAAAAGGAAAAAATCGAAAGGCAAGGGAGAAAGGGAAAGATATACCCAACTGAATAAGGAGTTCCAGAGAATAGCAAGGAGACAAAAGAAAACATTCTCATGTGAACAATGCAAAGAAATAGAGGAAAACAATAGAATGGGAAAGACTAGAGATCTCTTCAAGAAAATTGAAGATATCAAGTGAATAGTTTAAGCAAGGATAGACACAATAAAGGACAGAAAGAGTAAGGACCTAACAGAAACAAAAGATACTAAGAAGAAGTGGCAAGAATACACAGGAGAACTATCCAAAAAAGGCCTTAACGATCTGGATAATCACAATGTTGTGGGCACTCATCTTGAGCCAGATACCTGGAGTGTGAGGTCAAATGGGCCTCAGGAAGCAGTACTACAAGTAAAGTTCGTGGAGGTGACAGAATTCCCCCTGAGTGGTTTAAAATCCCCAAAATGATGCTACAAAAGTGTTGTATTCAATATATTAGCAAATTTGGAAAACTCAGCTGTGGCCACAGGACTGGAAAGGGTCAATTTCCATTTCAATGTCAAAGAAGAGCAATGCCAAAAGAATGTTCAAACTACCATACAATACCGCTCATTTCACAATCTAGCAAGATTATGCTCAAGGACTTTCTTCAAGGTAGGCTGCGGCAAATTGTGAACTAAGAACTTTCAGATGTATGAGCTAGGTTTTGAAGAGGCAGAAGAACTAGAGATCAAATTGCCAATTTTCACTGGATCATGGAGAAAGCAAGGGAGTTCCAGACAAATGGCTGCTTCTGCTTCATTGACTATGCTAAAGTCTTTGACTGTGTGGAGCATAACAAACTGTGGAAAAATTCTTAAAAAGACAGGAATACCAGGCCACCTTACCTGCCTCCTGAGAAGTCTGTATGCAGGTCAAGAAGCAACAGTTAGAACCATATATGAAACAACTGACTGGTTCCAAATTGGGATAGGAGTATGACATGGCTGTATATTGTCATCCTGCTTATCTAACTTATGTGCAGAGTATATCATGCAAAATGCTGGGCTGGATGAAGCACAAGCTGGAATGAAGAACATCATTGAAGAAATATCAACAGCCTCAGCTATGCCGTTGATAACACTCTAATGGCATAAAGTGAAGAGGAAAAGAGCCTCTTGATGAAAGTGAAAGAGTAGTGTGAAAGACTTGGCTTAAAACTCAACATTCAAGAAACTAAGATTATGGCATCCAGTTCCATAACTTCATAGCAGATAGATGGGGAAACAATGGAAACAGTGAGAGACTATTTTTTGGGCTCCAAAATCACTGCAGATGGTGACTGCAGCTATGAAATTAAAAGACGCTTGTTCCTTGGAAGAAAAGCTGTGACCAACCTAGACAGCATATTAAAAGGCAAAGACATTATTTTGCTGACAAAGGTTCATCTAGTCAAAGCTCTGGTTTTTCCAGTAGTCGTGTATGGACATGAAAGTTGGACCATAAAAAAGCTGAGCAATGAAGAATTGATGCTTTTGAACTGTGGTGTTGAAGAAAACTCTAGAGAGTCCCTTGGACTACACGGAGATCAAACCAGTCAATCCTAAAGGAAATCAGTCCTGAATATTCATTAGAAGGACTGATGATGAAGTTGAAGCTCCAATACTTGGGTCACCTGATGTGAAGATCTGACTCATTGGAAAAGCTCCTGATGCTGGGAAAGACTGAAGGCAAAAAGAGAAGGGGGTGGCAGAGGATGAGATGGTTATATAGCACTACTGAAGCAATGGACACAAATTTGAGCAAACTCATTCCAGATGAACCTGGCAGGCTGTAGTCCATGAGGTTGCAAAGAGTAAGACACAACATTTTGACTGAACAACAACAGCAAGGGTCTTTGTAGATGTACTCAAATTAAAATGAGGTCCTGTTGGGTTAGGGTGACATCTAAATCTAATAAGTGGCATATTCATAAAAAGAGGAAAATTCAGACTGAGACTCACAGGGAGACACATGGAAGATTGCCATGTGATGCAGGAGGTAAAAATTGGAGTGATTCAGCTACAAGACAAAGAATACTAAGGATTGGTGGTAACCACAAGAAGTTGGGAAAGGCAAGAAGTGATTCTTCCATAGAGTTTCCATGAAATTCTAATCTCCAGAACTGTGAAAAAATACATTTCTACTATTAAGTCATATAGTTGGTGGTAATTTGTCACACTAGCTGTCAGAAACAAATATAGTCCCCCAATAGTCTCAACATGTGCATCTATGAACCGAAGCATGGGAGCGAGATGAGTTCTCTCATCATCACCTTATGTGACTCATCTGTGGAATTTATGCCTCCTGCTCAACAGAACTGGTTGTGCCCAAATAGAATCTCCTGTTTCCTGGAGTAGAGATGATGGTAGTGGTGGAGAGGGCCCACAAGGGGATGTACTAGTTCTCTATACCTAAAGCTATAATAATAATTATTATTTTTTAATTTAATTTAATTTTTTAACTTTACAATATTGCATTGGTTTTGCCATATATGAACATGAATCTGCCACAGGTAGGGAGAATGGCAAAGCTATAATTATTAATACAACCTGCTCATTTGGGCATTTCCTGCTACAATAACGACAGACAGAGAAAAGACTGATGATACTGATGTGTTAATTGATCCAAGTTATCATGAAGAATTAGAATTGCTGAAACAAAGGGTTCAGATAAGAGTATATGTGGCATCTAAATGAATCACTGTTGTATCTCTTGGTATTTCCATGTCCAGTGATAATGATGAAGAGGTAACTGTCATAACCATTGCTTGACAAGGGCAAAGCAACTAGGGATGCACATCCTTTAAGGATGAAGTTCTGGATTACTCCATCAGGCAAGCAGTCTAGATCAACTGAAGTGCTGGCTGAATGTGAGAAAAATCTAGGATTGGTTTTGCTAGAGGTGGATAAAGACTGTCAATTACTATTTCAAGACCTGCTGTTTGTTTCACTATGTCTCTTGTACTGAGCACATGCAGACTGTGGCTATTCACTACTTTGTGAAGTGAAGTGAAGCCATTCAGTTGTGTCCAACTCTTTGCGACCCCATGGACTGTAGCCCACCAGGCTCCTCCATCCATGGGATTCTCCAGGCAAGAATACTGGAGTGGGTTGCCATTTCCTTCTTCAGGGGATCTTCCCGACCCAGAGATCGAACCCAGGTCTCCCGTATTGCAGGCAGACGCTTTAACCTCTGATCCACCAGGTAAGCCACGTATTCACTACCTTAAAAAGGACTAAAATGTTGGACCTAATAGAGAGCTAAGTGATAGAACTCCTTATTGCGCAATTCAGACTTAAATTGAAGAAAGTAGGGAAAACCACTAGACCATACAGGTATGACCTAAATCAAATCCCTTATGATTATACAGTGGAAGTGGGAAATAGATTTAAGGGACTAGATCTCATAGACTGAGTGCCTGATGAACTATGGACCAAGGTTCGTGACATTGTACAGGAAACAGGGATCAAGACCATCCCCAAGAAAAAGAAATGGGAAAAAGCAAAATGGCTCTGTGAGGAGACCTTACAAATAGTTATGAAAAGAAGAGAAGTGCAAAAAAAAAAGAGGGGGGGAGAAAAGGAAAGATATACCCATTTGAATGCAGAGTTCCAAAGAAAAGCAAGGAGAGATAAGAAAGCCTTCCTC
>NW_011494877.1:269361-270399 GCF_000754665.1 Bison bison bison | reverse complement strand
GAGACAGGAATACACAGAAGAACTGTACAAAAAAGATCTTCATGACCCAGATAATCACGATGGTGTGATCACTCACCTAGAGCCAGACATCCTAGAATATGAAGTCAAATGGGCCTTAGAAAGCATCACTACAAACAAAGCTAGTGGAGGTGATGGAATTCCAGTTGAGCTCTTTCAAATCCTGAAAGATGATGTTGTGAAAGTGCTACACTCAATATGCAAGCAAATTTGGAAAACTCAGCAGTGGCCACAGGACTGGAAAAGGTCAGTTCTCATTCCAATCCCAAAGAAAGGCAATGCCAAAGAATGCTCAAACTGTCGCACAATTGCACTCATCTCATACGCTAGTAAAGTAATGCTCAAAATTCTTCAAGCCAGGCTTCAGCAATACGTGAACCGTGATCGACTCAGATGTTCAAGCTGGTTTTAGAAAAGGCAGAGGAACCAGAGATCAAATTGCCAACATCCGCTGGATCATGGAAAAAGCAAGAGAGTTCCAGAAAAAAACATCTATTTCTGCTTTATTGACTATGCCAAAGCCTTTAACTGTGTGGATCACAATAAACTGTGGAAAATTCTGAAAGAGATGGGAATACCAGACCACCTGATCTGCCTTTTGAGAAATCTATATGCAGATCAGGAAGCAACAGTTAGAACTGTATGTGGAACAACAGACTGGTTCCAAATAGGAAAAGGAGTATGTCAAGGCTGTATATATCACCCTGTTTATTTAACTTATATGCAGAGTACATCATGAGAAACGCTGGACTGGAAGAAACAAAAGCTGGAACCCAGATTGCGGGGAGAAATATCAGTAACCTCAGATATGCAGATGACACCACCCTTATGGCAGAAAGTGAAGAGGAACTCAAAAGCCTCTTGATGAAAGTGAAAGAGGAGAGTGAAAAAGTTGGCTTAAAACTCAACATTCAGAAAACGGAGATCATGGCATCCCGTCCCACCACTTTATGGGAAATAGATGGGGAAACAGTGGAAACAGTGTCAGACTTTATTTTTTTGGGCTCCAAATTCACTGCA
>NW_011494877.1:254238-269261 GCF_000754665.1 Bison bison bison | reverse complement strand
TGGAAACAGTGTCAGACTTTATTTTTTTGGGCTCCAAATTCACTGCAGATGGTGACTGCAGCCATGAAATTAAAAGACACTTACTCCTTGGAAGGAAAGTTATGACCAACCTAGATAGCATATTGAAAAGCAGAGACATTACTTTGCCAACAAAGGTTCGTCTAGTCTATGGCTTTTCCTGTGGTCATGTATGGATGTGAGAGTTGGACTGTGAAGAAAGCTGAGTGCCAAAGAATTGATGCTTTTGAACTGTGGTGTTGGAGAAGACTCTTGAGAGTCCCTTGGACTGCAAGGAGATCCAACCAGTCCATTCTGAAAGAGATCAGCTCTGGGATTTCTTTGGAAGGAATGATGCTAAAGCTGAAACTCCAGTACTTTGGCCACCTCATGTGAAGAGTTGACTCATTGGAAAAGATTCTCATGCTGGGAGGGATTGGGGGCAGGAGGAGAAGGGGAGGACAGAGGATGAGATGGCTGGACAGCATCACTGACTCGATGGATGTGAGTCTGAGTGAACTCCGGGAGTTGGTGATGGACAGGGAGGCCTGGCGAGCTGCGATTCATAGGGTGGCAAAGAGTCGGACACGACTGAGCGACTGATCTGATCTGATAATACCTTTGTGCAGATAAGGAAATTAAGATTCAGAAAGGGTGAATTCACTCATCTGTTCCAAAGTAACTTAGTGTTTACTAAGATATTTTCAATACTATGATGCCCATTTAAATATTTCTGAATTTGTCAAATACTTTACATAGATCTAACATGTCTGAGCATTTAATGTGATAGTAATTCCCTGTTCTGGAGAAGGACATGGCAACCCACTCCAGTATTCTTGCCTGGAGAATCCCATGGACAAAGGAGCCTGCTGGGCTATGGTTCATGAGGTTGCAAAGAGTTAGACATGACTGAAGTGATTTGACACACACACACAGTTCCCTCTCACCAGAAGGCTATTATTAAACACTATCTAAGCATTAAGTTAGGGGAAATAGATATAGTGGTGAAAATGTCTCTTAGAGATGTATCCTCATGGAGGTTACAGTCCAGTAATCACATAGAGAGTATTAATAGGAAGAGGAAAAGACACTTAAATCAACATAACTTTCATTTGGCACTAGACTCAGAAACTCCCTGAGCTTTCTTAATTCCTTGCTTTGATTACATTATCAATAGCTCCAACTAAATGTTGAGAGCTGAGGTACTGACTACTATTATTTAATTACTTAACTGAGTTTATTTTTTGTCTTTTAATCTCATCTGGCTTTAACTACATCAATTATTAAAGATTTATGCTCTTTTTTGTTGCTTTACCATGTCCCTAACTTAGCTTTTCTATCCTTGGGGCATATCCTCCACTCAGGTACTGTTTCTTGTCTGTTTTTGGTTTAGCTATGCCCAGGTCTGCACCTTCCTTTCTGGTGGGTGACTGACTGTGACTATCAGCAGGTACTATACTATTAAATGCTCTTTTATTCTTTGATTTTGGCCCATTGACTATTTTGTCCTTGTGGAGCCACTCAGCTCTAATCAGGCTTATCTTTGGGTGTATGGTTCACACTGGAAAACTTGGCTTGTGCTCTGGCAGTTCATGGAAGTTTGCCTTGCTAGGTTTTGAAGGCAGTGCCAACCTCATTACATATGATCCGTACACATGGCCATGATCTATGCTTTTGTGTGTTTTCTATATCTGTGTTCATACTGTAATAAATTGGGAGTGATAAATAAGGACAGAATAAGGCCACTAACAGTACACCAAGTAGTCCCAGGTGCTACTTCCTTTTGCTAATGTGAGGGCTTTGATCCATGGTGAAATTTCTGCAGATTTTCTCTTGGAATTCCCAAGGGGAGAAAGTAGAGTGATTTTACATATGCCATGAATGCAGCACCTTCAGCTCTCAAGAGACTACTGCTATTGTTCCTTTTATTGCTTTGGCTTTTTGGTGTTTTCTACTCCTTTTCTCACCTGTGTCTCCCATGACACTTCACAGCAGTGGTGCCTTCTGCTGATACCCAGCAGAGTTGTACTGTGTCCACAGCAAGTTGAATTCCAGTGTGCCCAACCACCATGCTTGATCTCAATAGCATTCTGATATCAATGAGGGAATGGTGTCCTTTATGTGTCCTCTTCCAAGAAGGGGAGAATTATTTCTTTGTGTTTTAAAAGAAATGGCATGACAAGGTGACAGAATAGTGCTGTTCAGTGATGCTGTAAATATAGTGAAGTTTCTATGAAGAAAGTTGCACTTTCAGTTCTCTTCTCATGGAGCTCAAACGGGATTTCATAAGGCCCTGGGCCAAAGGACAAATTAGCTGACAGGTATTACTGGGCACAGGATCATTCTCCCTTCGGTACAGCTGGGTATCATAATTGGCCCAAGCTCGTATACCTTACTCTCTCCTTTGGTGGGGAGATGGGCTCATTTACAGTTGATTTTTTTCTTTTTTTTTGCAGTTAATGTGCACAATTCCTGTAGATATCCAGTCCTATAGGCATGCCTTCACATGCCGAAATTCCAGAGTTAACACAATTTAGGTTCCTGTCTACCTCCCCCACTCCATCTTTATGATCTTTTTAAGTGATCACAAGTTAACTATTCTTTTTGTCTTCAATTTTTCCCTTTTATCTAATGAGGTAAGGATAGCATATTACTTCTAAATGAAGGGATGTGAGAATCTGTAAAATAGAACAATAGACTCTTATCTGTAACTTTTTCTTTGATTCATTATGCTTTTTTATGGGACTCATATATCTTGATTTCATGTCAGATGACCAGTGCTCACATATAGGAAACTGTACATATTTAGAATTCATTAGTATCACATTTGCCATGTCTGTAGTTTGTCTTTGTGTTACTTTTAGAAGTAAACCATTTCCATATCCCAGCATCTAGTAATGTGCTGCTTGCAAAAAAAGTGACTTTTTTGTTATATATCTTTAAAAAATCAATTGAGATGACTGGGATATGGATTAAAAGGATAAAATCAGAGTTAATGTGTTATGAAGCTGATATTTTCAACATTAAATGTGAAAAAGTAATATATGGTTTGTCAGTTCAAATAGAAAGAGTAAATTGAGATAAGTTTAATGATCATTATTAGATCAGAAATGTTTGAAGGATGTGTTAACCAAATATATATATATATATATATATATATATATAAAGAGAGAGAAAATGAATATGCATATTTGCTATGCTTGATAAAATAGCATTGCTACATACATGGTAGAATATAATGTACTCATTCAACTTTACTAGAGAATAGTCCTAATGAAATTTGGCATTTTTATTCATAGGCAATATAGATTCAATAACTACCATTTTGTGAAAAAAATACACTAAAGTTTTTATTAAAAATAATGACTTTGTGCTTGTTAAGTACCCATTGATTACTTAAAAACTCACACTCTTTTAAGCTGGAAGAATAATTAATAGAAGAATCATTTCAGAGTTCAATTTTCCAATTACAAAGTTTATTTCTACATTTACTGTAAAAGAGACAATATTGTCGCAAAACACGAAGCTGTAATTTATCCCATTTTAACTACTTCTGTGTTTCAGGCTTTTCCTGAACGTGCTGCTGCTTGCTCACCTTGACAGAAGCATTCTGGAAGTCATGTGCCAAGATGGTGATATGTTCTGTGAGACCCCCGGAGGCCTGGCTGTGGAGAGACTGGTCCTAGCATACACTTGTGAACTACCCTGGCTTCTGGAACTGGAATTAACTTTGCAAATAATTGTGATTAACTCTGCTCAAATGTGGTCTGCTCTGACAGAGTGTAAAATTGTTGTTTGGGGTGCACAGACCATGCCTGATTAATTCACTCGTGGACACCAAGCATTTCAGAGAAGGCATAAAAATGGAGGCTAATCGAGGGCTCTAATAAACACTTTGCTTATAGTCAATTTCCATTAAAAGGCCAGATAGCCTGCATCTGTTGTGGCTATTTTTCCTGGGTGATATAAACGCCTAATGTGCCAAAGAGACCATTTTTGCTGTTATGTGCTATACTGCTGATTTGAGAAAGTGAGAACCAGAATACCTTTGCACTGGCTTTGTCACTTTAGATTCCAGACTCCTCAAGCAGTCTTCATTTTGCTGTTCTAAAAGTCAAGAGGAAATTCTCCCTTTGCAAGCTGTAAATGCAGCAAGGAATCCCCACACAAGAGCTCTGCCTGTGTTGTTCCTCAAGGGCATCAGCAGGGCTGATGGGACCATGAGTACCCCTTTTGCCAACAACATGTGAACCAGGAACTTGGGTTTGCCTTTGATCCGAAAGAAATTATATCCAACACACACATAATGTGTGAGATTAGCCATCTGTGGTAATAAACCTAAAGACTGGCAGAAAATATGTGATGGTAGAGGCATCTACCTCTACCATCTGAGGTAG
This sequence comes from Bison bison bison, assembly GCF_000754665.1. Classification (NCBI taxonomy): domain Eukaryota; kingdom Metazoa; phylum Chordata; class Mammalia; order Artiodactyla; family Bovidae; genus Bison; species Bison bison. The sequence continues at coordinate 264,867 of NW_011494877.1, read as the reverse complement.
AGGCATCTGCCTCTGCCATGTGAGGTAGCGGCACATCTAAGGGTGCCTAAAATTCCAACCAAGTGTACTGAGTATCATCTAAGGGGGACAAGGCTGAAAGTAACTAATTTTGTAAAAGTAAAAGTGAATGTCGCTCAGCCGTGTGTGACTGTTTGGCACCCCAAGGACTATATAGTCTATGGAATTCTCCAGGCCAGATTATTGGAGTGGGTGGCCTTTCCCTTCTCCAGGGGATCTTCCCAACCCAGGGATCGAACCCAGGTCTTCCGCATTGCAGGTGGATTCTTTACCAGCTGAGTCACCATGGAAGCCCATAATTTGGTAAGAGCATGACTAACTCATTTTATTGTACCCAGTCTGGAAAAACTAAAATGTAACAAGCTGACACAAAGTATAAGATATAGAATCCCAAAGAGTCAGAAATCACAGCATTTACTTAGGGCTAGATCCAACCAGTCCATTCTGAAGGAGATCAGCCCTGGAATTTCTTTGGAAGGAATGATGCTAAAGCTGAAACTCCAGTACTTTGGCCACCTCATGTGAAGAGTTGAGTCACTGGAAAAGACTCTGATGCTGGGAGGGATTGGGGGCAGGAGGAGAAGGGGATGACAGAGGATGAGATGGCTGGATGGCATCACTGACTCGATGGACGTGAGTCTGAGTGAACTCCGGGAGTCAGTGATGGACAGGGAGGCCTGGCGTGCTGCGATTCATGGGGTAGCAAAGAGTCAGACACAACTGGGCGACTGATCTGATCTGAGGGATAGAAACACACACTGTAGAAGGCATCAGCTCTCTGATCATTCGAGAGGCGTTTTCTGTTGTGGCACAGAAATGGTTCGTTAGGCCTATGACTAACTCTAGACCTTGTATTTGGTAGCTTGTTTGTCTGAAACACAAGGAAATATGAAGAGATTATATCTGTATGTGGAAGCCATTAAAAAACACTGTGAGTTTTAAAAGCTATAGTTGCTTTACAGTGTTGTGTTAGTTCCTGCTGTACATTGAAGTGAATCAGTTATATGTAGACATATACCCCCTCCTTCTGGCACCTCTTTCCCACCTCCCACCTGGTCCACCCATCTAGGTCACCACAGAGCACCAAGCTGAGCTCCCTGTGCTACACAACAGCTTCACACTAGCTATGCAATTTACACATGATAGTGTATATATGTCAATCCTGATTTCCCAGTTTATACCACACCTCTGCCTTGTGTCCACACATCTGCTGTCTACATCTGTATCTCTATTCCTGCCCTGTATATAGGTCCACTTGTACCATTTTTCTAGATTGCATATATATAGGTTAATATCTGAGCTTCCCTGGTGGCTCAGACGGTAAAAAATCCACCTGCAATGCAGGAGACCTGGATTCAATCCCTGGTTTGGGAAGAGTCCCTGGAGAAGGGAATGGCTACTCACACAATATTCTGGCCTGGAGAATTCCATGAACAGAGGAGCTTGTCAGGCTACAGTCCATGGGGTCACATCTGCTATTTTTTTCTCTTTCTGATTTACTTCACTCTGTATGACAGACTCTAGATCCCCACATGCATTGCAATGTTCATTGCAGCATTATTTACAATAGCCAGCAATTTACAATTGAAGCAACCTAAGTGTCCACTGATAGAAGAACGGATAAAGAAAATGTGGTACATATATACAATGGAATACTACACAGACATAAAAGAATGAAATTGAGTCATTTGTAAAAACACTGTGATTTGAGACAGATCTTCCCATTGCTACTGATATACTAAAGAACAATTATAATTACATAATTACAGAAATTATAGAATTTATTTAAACTTGCTTTAAGATTTGGAAAGTAGTGGAAATGGGAAGTCTCCCACCATTTGTGGATGATGGCAGGCAGATTTACTGAAATAAAAGATTGGGACTTTGTCAAGAATCAATGACAGTGACAATAACAGGATTGGATTAAGTTAACTAGGTGGAAATATTGAGGCAACTAATCCCTATGGATGGTGTAAAGTGAAGTGGCTCAATCATGTCCAGCTCTTTGCGATTCCATGGACTGTCACCTACCAGGCTCCTCAACCCATGGAATTTTTCAGGCAAGAGTACTGGAGTGGGTTCACATTTCCTTCAGGGGATCTTCCCGACCCAGGGATTGAACCCAGGTCTCCCCCATTGCAGGCAGACACTTTACCGTCTGAGCCACCAGGGAAGCCCCTATGGATCATGGGTGGGATATAAATTATAAATAAACAAATTAAGTTGATAGTGAAAGATCCTGATGGCCTAACAGAAAATAAATAATTGAAAAAAAAAAAAAAAACAACCCTGTTTTATGAATAGTTACATCCAAAATTAAACTGCCAATATTCTATTCTTTGGACCATTGTGAAAATATCTGGGATCTAGCCATGTTCACAAGGTCACATATTTAGAAGAGAATGTTAAAAAAATACAAAATTTCTTTACAATAATGGTCTTTTATTCAACAGATATTTATGAGTATTGATGATGTGTCAGTCTCTTTGCAAAGCACTGAGGCAAAGCACTGATCTCAAAAAGCTTGAGGTGATAGAAACACATGTTCACATTATTACAGAAAATGTACCACAAAAGGGGATATGATGTAATAAGTACCAAACATGACACACACATGCACACAACGCTCAGGGTATAAGTCCCCTGAGACATCAGCAGACACTGATGACTCTTCAAGGCTATTGTTAATCAAAGAGTCTAAACTCTAAGAGGAATTTGAGAAGGAACAATTCTGTCTTTACTCAATTATCCATCCATTTTCTCATGTTGTCACTCATTAATAAGTATTTTTGAGGACCTATTATAGTAAGGTGCTGTGCTACTTCCACTTTTTGAACAGGGCGGTGGACAAGCCATTCTGCATGGTATCAAGAGTAAAACTTAAAAAAAATTTTTTTTTAATAATTTTTATTGGAGTATAGTTGATTTACAGGGCTTCCTATGTGGCACTCTTGCCAAGGCAGGAGATGTAAGAGATGCAGATTCAATCTCTAAGTTGGGAAGATTCCCCTGGAGAAGGGCATGGCAACACATTCCAGTATTCTTGCCTGAAGAATCCCCATGGACAGAGGACCCTGGCGGGCTATGGTCCATAGGGTCACAAAGAGTTGGACGTGACTGAAGTGACTTAGCACACAGTTGATTCACAATGTTGTGTTACTTTTAGGTGTAGAGCAAAGTGAATTAGTTTTACATATACATATATCCACTCTGTTTTTTTAAAGATTCTTTCCCCATATAGGACAGTACAGAGTACTGAATAGAGTTCCCTGTACTATCTGTGGGTTATTATTAGTTGTTGATTTTATATACAGTACTACGTTTGTCCTTTTTATTATTAATTTTTGTTCAGTTTTTAAAGCTCTTGTCCTCAAGCTTCCTCTTTTGGGTTATTCTAAATCTCTGGGCTCAGTTTTCTTCTCATGAAGTTGTTTACTAAGATGCTTTGCAAGCACCTCGAATCTCAATTGAGAGTGAGGATTTAGCCTGGGTGATTATTACCAGCTTGACCTCAGCCATTAGGGAGGGTCTCACTCTCTCTTTTCTCTGTTCTAGCTAATTTCCTGCTCCCATAGATTCAAGATGAGAAAGGAGCTTAGTTCAAGCAAAGCAAGACACCAATTGTCAGGTTTAGAATAAGCCTTACACTAAAGAAACAAGAAATGATAACAAAGTATAGAGGTGAAGACTAGGAAAGGCTGCCCAAGCAAATGGCATTTAAGTTAGGACCTGCATGAATATTGTTTGTCCAAAGGAAGATCAAAAGAGAATTGGATATGGAGTGGGGAAGAAAAGAGAGTGTACTAGGCAGAGAAAATGATGCTTGAGAAGGGAAACTATGGCACAACTAAAAAGCTCAAGAGAGTTTAGTATGGATGAAACTTTGGGCAGGGTATGAGTACAAGTGGAAGAATTTTAAGGAAGGGAGTGTCACTATGTGATTTCACTTTTGAAAGAATCTTTGTGGCTGCAGTGCTGAGAGCAGACTGGTACAGAGAAATGGAAGAAGGTAAAGCAATTCTCTAAATGAGAAATGACTGTTGCCTAATCTAGAGTGGTGGCAGTAGAGATGGAAATATATAGACTTTTGAGAACTATTTTGGAGGCAAAATTTGCAGAAACTTACGTGGAGAATCTTTTCTCATACAGGAGAGCCAGAATAGGTATTGATCTAAGTGGGTAATCATTTGTCTACGTATTACGAGTTAGACATTCCTAGAGAAAAACCTGTCTCCAAATATGATCCTTGTGAGCTGCAAACCAGTGCCTGCAATTCCATCATTAATGATTAATTTCTTTTGATAAGAAATTAATTTAAGATCTATGAGCATCACAGAAGCAAAACCAGAAATTATGTTTCCTAGAATCCCTTTCCTTGTGTAGCTGTAGGTAAGAACTCACATGTGATTTGGAAGGTGGGAAAGGAGAAGCCAATATTCACTGGACACAGTTGCACCAGATACAAAGGCAAAGGTGAGATTCACTCTGGCTTCCCAGTGATTTCTTAAGAATCATTCTGTGGCAGGCTGAGACAGTCGGTGCAAGCTGATCAGCAGTTTCCTGGCAAACTTTTGAGAATCACCCGCTTTGTTGCTTCAATCTAATATCATCAATGTCACTTTCCTTGACCTTTGCTCCTCTAGCCTTTCCAAAGATTGCCCCTAATTCCTGTAGTAAACTTTTCATATTTCACATGCATTTAATGGGTTCTATTTTTCTGATGGAGTTCTGTCTGAAACAGATTTCTGTATCTCAAGTGTTTCCAAGGGGAATAGAAAATTTAAAAGTGGGAATCTCACATTAGTTTTATGAGCTGTTTAGTTTTGGAGGAAGTAATAAATTTCTTGCCAATGGAAAATGGGTCACGAATAGTCCATGGCATGCAGTGATAAACTAGCTGTTTAAATTATCACCTTAAACTGCCTGGAGTCATGTGGCTACAGAAATGAGGCTTGGGACCACTGAGTTGTACTAGTAACATTTTATGGTGCATAAAAACTAGTGTGGATGGGATGGTTGCTTATCCCTGAATGGGAGAGTGCAGTGAAAGAAAAGCCAAAGCCAAAAACTTTCAATTCCAGCTCAAGATACCTACAGAGAAGGAGAAAGTATGGCTGTTCTAAAGCCAACAGAGATTTAAATGCAGTTGTGACTAGATACATAGGGCTGAAACTTCTGAAAAGCAAGTCCAGAATCTGATTCTGTGGATGGCTGAATTACGTGCAGATTGTGTCCATGAACTTACTCTGTCTCTTAAGTTGAGGTGAATTTTTAATTAGAGAAGAATGGGGCCGCAAGACTATAATGAGGAATTTCGGTAGACTGTTATCTGTTTGAGTTCACTGAGCCAGCCTCCAGTCATCCTTCTGTATTTCTGGTTTCAGAACCCACCCCAGATAACAATATCTGGATGTCCCAATCACCAGAGGACTGGATGCTGAAGTCCTTTATTTAAAATGATATAGTAAGGTCAGCCTTCCCACTATGCCTTCATTCATAACCCCCACCCTGTCTAAAAAGTTCAGTCTCCACCTGAGACTGGCTCTGAACTGATCTTCAGTGGAATGCTGATTCTCCTCAAGACCCTCTCTGACCATTTTTCATTTCCTGCAGACCCATAACTAGACTCAAATACCTAATAATCTGAAAGACAAGCACCAAATCTGACCCACGAGGAGATTAAAAAAAGAACTGTGATACTTCGATGTTTAAAATCAGCAGATATTTGGTAAGCGTGTGTGGAAATGAATTTCAAGTGTATTAAGCCATAGAAAAAGATATGTAATAATGGACTGGGCTGAATTGAGTCATATGGGAACACTAAACAGAGATTGGGCTTCCCTGGTGACTCAGTAGTAAAGAATTCACCTGCAGTGCAGGAGCCACAGGAGGCTCAGGTTCGATCCTTGAGTTGGGAAGATCCCCTGGAGGATGGCGTAGCAACCCACTCCAGTATTCTTGCCTGGAGAATATCATGGACAGAGGAGCCTGGGGGTACAGTCCATGGGTTCTCAAAGAGTGGAACATGACTAAAGCATTTTAGCACATTCGTATGCCCTCCCCTTAGCAAACAGAGATTACATCTGTTATCTCAAGAATCTGGAAGGGACTTTAACAATATTTTCTGTTGACTGATTGAAAATTCTCAACTTAAATGAAAATGAGAAGCTGGAAGTTTCTTGGTATGCTATAGAAGAAAGAGTTTAGAAGATGAGACAGATAGGAATGCTGGAGTGGTTTTATTAAGAATTATCTGTAACCACCCCCCAACTCTGTCCCCCAGAAGGCATCCCTTTCATCAGGTACTGAGACATATATTGGTTAGGGGAGCATCATCATCCCTAATAGGCCCTATATTGGTTGTTCTCTGGAGGTCAGAGTTGATAATAGGAGATGCCATCTTTGAGATGTATTCATGCGGGGATAGGATCTCAGAAAGGGAGAGGGAGGCACTTAAACATCAGAGACAAGGTGGAGGAGCTTAGTCTAACAGACATCAAGGCCAGAACATTAAAATGAATGATTTAAGTCTAAGACTGAAATAGATATTTAGCCTGCTGTTACTTGAGCTGTATAAGAAAATAATAAAACAAAGTACCCAGGTTCACTTCTTAGCAATGGATTTCTTTTACAGGACTCACTTGTGTCTTGGTTTTGATAATGATTGCTATTTCCCCCATGGCCTGAGATATGACAGTGGTTTGGCACACACAGAGTTAACACTGTTGCCATCTGTGTCTAAGTTTATGAGCAAGACCCTGTGGCTGTCTCAAAGGAGCACTGAGAAATGAGAATTAGACTAGGCTCATGGTAGGAATAAAAACCGTTACCACAATGAAGAAATCTTGAGTTTATTCTGCTTGTTTGCTTATGATTTTTGTTTCCCTTTCTTTAGTCCCTGTGACAAATTCTTGACCCTCTCACTGTGTGGTAAGAACTCTGAGCATTGTTTCTGGTTCATTGAGCTCACAGGCACTGTCTGAGTGGTACTGATCACTAAAATTGTTCTGAACAATTCATCAGCACCTACTGTCTATGAGACCATGCGAAGATGTTGTCGTTGTTCAGTTGGCAAGTCATATCTGACTCTTTGCAACCTCATGGACTGCAGCATGCCAGGCCTTTCTGTCCCTCACCATCTTCCCGAGTTTGCCTAAGTTCATGTCCATTGAATTGATGATGCCATCCAATCATCTCATCCTCTGTTGCCCCCTTGTCCTCCTGCCCTCAACTTTCCCAGCAACAGGGTCTTTCCCAATGAGTCCACTCTTCACATCAGGTGGCCAAAGTAGTGGAGTGTCAGCTTAAGCATCAGTCCTTACAATGACTATTCAGGTTTGATTTCCTTTAGGATTGACTGGTTTGATCTCCTTGCAGTCCAAGGGACTCTCAAGAATCTTCTGCAATATCACAGTTTAAAAGTATCAATTCTTCAGTGCTCTGCCTTCTTTATTGTCCATCTCTTACATCCATACATGACTGCTGGAAAGACCATAGCCTTGACTAGATGGACTTTTGTTGGCAAAGTGATGTCTTTGCTTTTTAATCAATTGTCTAGGTTTGCCATCACTTTCCTTCAAAGAAGAAATCATCTTCTAATTTCATGGTTGCAGTCATCATCCACAATGTGTTCAGAGCCCAAGAGGAGGAAATCTGTCACTGCTTCCACCTCATTTCCTTCTGTTTGCCATAAAGTTATGGGACTAGATGCCATGATCTTAGACTTTTAATATTATTTTAAGACAGCTTTTTCACTCTCCTCTTTCATCCTCATCAAGAGGCTCTTTAGTTTCTCTTCACTTTCTGCTGTTAGAGTGGTATGATCTGCATATCTGAGGTTGTTGATATTTCTCCCAGCAACCTTGATTCCAGCTTGTAACTCATCCAGCCTGCCATTTTGAATGATTTGCTCTTCATATAAGTTAAATAAATAGAGTGACAATAAAGAGCCTTATCATACTCCCTTCTCAATTTTGTACCAGTCAGTCGTTCCATAGAAGGTGTTAACTTTTGCTTCTTGACCTGCATGTAGGTTTCTCAGGAGACAGGTAAGATGGTCTGGTATTCCCATCTCTTTAAGAGTTTTCCACAGTTTGTTATGATCCATGCAGTCAACGACTTAAGCTTAGCCAATGAAACAGAAGTTTTTCTGGAATTCCCTTGCTTTCTTTATGAGAAGATGTAGCTAACCACAAAAATGACAACACAAACTAATGCCTAAGACAGTCTTCTGCTCAGTAAACAACCCTGAGCTCAAGTCAATATGGCTGCCACAAACCTAGTCCCATGATTTACACCAGGGCTGATGTCAAATTTGGGAAGGGAAGACCTGGACATGGAGACTAGAAATTTCTGACAGGCATTTGAAGTTGGACTCTAGTGAAAATGGTGGAGGTGACAGAGCCAAGCAGGTAAATTATGATGTTCAAAAGGTATAGTAATGGGTGGTTATGAATCCTGCCCTTCCTCATGGGAGTATGGGAGCATCTGTCTTGTCTTCATGGGACATGGAGTATCAGTGTCTCAGGCTGGGAAATGCAGAACAATAAATCAATGAATGGATGGGTGCTGGGGGAGTTAGAAAGATCAACAGGTCTTGGAGATCTGGGCTTCCCTGGTGGCTCAGACAGTAAAGAATCACCTGCAATGTGGGAGACCTGGCTTGCAAGAGTCGGACACTGAGACACTTTCACTTTTCTTGGAGACCTAAAGGAGAAATCAGCTGAGATTTTGAGGGAGAAGTTCAGAGTCAAGGAACAAAGTTGGAGGGAAGTTAAGTTAAGCTGAAATAGACTGCAGCATGAGAAACTTAGGTTTAGTATCCAGGAGGAGCATAATATAATTCACTGGTGCAGTGGTGGCTGTATTAAAGATCAAAGAGTTTGAGGGTAGAGAGTGAAGAGTAGGTGGTGAGCAGATAGTAGTACCTCAGTTTGGGGATGCATCTCTAGGGGAGGGCTCTAATTTTTGGAGACAATTGCCAGAAGTCACACATGGTTTCTTTCTTGTAGTAGATGAGGAACAGTATAGGATTCTGAGGTGGAACTTCAGCCAGAGTGAAATTTAAAAAGTACAAAACTGGGATATAAGGTAGGAACTTGTCTATAGAAATAAGGTAGTAGCATAGGTACCAGAACAATCTATAAATGCATCTTTATATAAACTTCATTAAATTTTCCTGTGGAACAGAATCAATTCCAGGACCAGGGGTAGAAATGGACTGAAGCAGTAGTTAAGAAAACTCAGCCATGTGTAGGGGAGATTCCTAGATGGTTTACAGTGCTTTATACACAGTTCAGTTCAGTTCAGTCGCTGTCGTGTCCGACTCTTTGCGACCCCATGAATCGCAGCATGCCAGGCCTCCCTACCATCACCAACTCCCAGAGTTCACTCAAACTCACGTCCAACGAGTCGGTGATGCTATCCAGCCATCTCATCCTCTGTTGTCCCCTCTTCCTCCTGCCCCCAATCCCTCCCAGCATCAGAATCTTTTCCAATGAGTCAACTCTTCACATGAGATGGCCAAAGTACTGGTTTCAGCTTCAGCATCATTCCCTCCAAAGAAATCCCAGGGCTGATCTCCTTCAGAATGGACTGGTTGGATCTTCTTGCAGTCCAAGGGACTCTCAGGAGTCTTCTCCAACACCACAGTTTAAAAGCATCAGTTCTCCGGTGCTCAGCTTTCTTCACAGTCCAACTCTCACATCCATATATGACCACTGGAAAAACCATAGCCTTGACTAGATGGACCTTTGTTGGCAAAGTAATGTCTCTTTTCAATATGCCATCTACGTGGGTCATAACTTTCTTCCAAGGAGTAAATGTCTTTTAATTTCATGGCTGAAGTCACCATCTGCAGTGATTTCGGAGCCCCCCAAAATAAATCTGACACTGTTTCCACTGTTTCCTCATCTATTTGTCATGAAGTGATGGGACCGGAGGCCATGATCTTTTCTTATGAATGTTGAGTTTTAAGCCCACTTTTTAACTCTCCTCTTTCACTTTCATCAAGGGGCTTTTTAGTTCCTCTTCACTTTCAGCCGTAAGGGTGGTGTCATCTACATATCTGAGGTTATTGATATTTCTCCTGGCAATCTGGATTCCAGCTTGTGCTTCTTCCAGCCCAGCATTTCTCATGATGTACTCTGCATAGAAGTTAAATAAGCAGGGTGACAATATACAGCCTTGACGTACTCCTTTTCCTATTTGGAACCAGTCTTTTGTTCCATGTCCAGTTCTAACTGTTGCTTCCTGACCTGCATATAGGTTTCTCAAGAGGCAGGTCAGATGGTCTGGTAATCCCATCTCTTTCAGAATTTTCCACAGTTTATTGTGATCCACACAGTTAAAGGCTTTGGCATAGTCAATAAAGCAGAAATAGATGTTTTTCTGGAACTCTTGCTTTTTCGATGATTCAGCGGATGTTGGTAATTTGATCTCTGGTTCCTCTGCCTTTTCTAAACCAGCTTGAACATCTGGAAGTTCATGGTTCACGTATTGCTGAAGCCTGGCTTGGAGAATTTTGAGCATTACTTTACTAGCGTGTGAGATGAGTGCAATTGTGTGGTAGTTTGAGCACTCTTTGGCATTGCCTTTCTTTGGGATTGGAAT
>NW_011494877.1:253204-254138 GCF_000754665.1 Bison bison bison | reverse complement strand
GAGTGCAGCACTTTCACAGCATCATCTTTCAGAGTTTGAAATAGCTCAACTGGAATTCCATCACCTCCACTAGCTTTGTTCGTAGTGATGCTTTCTAAGGCCCACTTGACTTCATATCCCAGGATGTCTGGCTGTAGGTGAGTGATCATACCATCCAGAAAGAATGAAGGGATGGAGCAAAAGCAAAAACAATACTCAGTTGTGGATGTGACTGGTAATAGAAGCAAGATCTGATGCTGTAAAGAGCAATATTGCATAGGAACCTAGAATATTACGTCCAGAATCAAAGCAAATTGGAAGTGGTCAAACAGGAGATGGCAAGAGTGAACGTCGACATTCTAGGAATCAGTGAACTAAAATGGACTGGAATGGGTGAATTTAACTCAGATGACCATTATATCTACTACTGCGGACAGGAATCCCTTAGAAGAAATGGAGTAGCCATCATGGCCAACAAAGAAGTCCGAAATACAGTACTTGGATGCAATCTCAAAAATGACAGAATGATGTCCGTTCGTTTCTAAGGCAAACCATTCAATATCACAGTAATCCAAGTCTAGGCTCCAACGAGTAATGCTAAAGAACCTGACGTTAACAGTTCTATGAAGACCTACAAGACCTTTTAGAACTAACAACCAAATAAGATGTCCTTTTCATTATAGGGGACTGGAATGCAAAAGTAGGAAGTCAAGAAACACCTGGAGTAACAGGCAAATTTGGCCTTGGAATACAGAATGAAGCAGGGCAAAGACTCATACAGTTTCGCCAAGAGAACACACTGGTCACAGCAAACACCCACTTCCAACAACACAAGAGAAGGCTCTACAAATGGACATCACCAGATGGTCAACACCGAAATCAGATTGATTATATTCTGTGCAGCCAAAGATGGAGAAGGTGTATACAGTCAGCAAAAACAAGACTGGGAGCTGAC
>NW_011494877.1:252251-253104 GCF_000754665.1 Bison bison bison | reverse complement strand
TAATAGAAGCAAGATCTGATGCTGCAAAGAGCAATATTGCATAGGAACCTAGAATATTAGGTCCATGAATCAAAGCAAATTGGAAGTGGTCAAACAGGAGATGGCAAGAGTGAACGTCGACATTCCAGGAATCAGTGAACTAAAATGGACTGGAATGGGTGAATTTAACTCAGATGACCATTATATCTACTACTATGGGCAAGAATCCCTTAGAAGAAATAGAGTAGTCATCATAGTCAACAAAAGAGTCCAAAATTCGGTAGTTGGATGCAATCTCAAAGAAGACAGAATGATCTCTGTTTGTTTCCAAGGCAAACCATTCAATATCACAGTAATCCAAGTCTATGCCCCAACCAGTAACGCTGAAGAAGCTGAAGCTGAAAAGTTCTATGAAGACCTACAAGATCTTTTAGAACTAACAACCAAAAAAGATATCTTTTTCATTATAAGGGACTGGAATGCAAAAGTAGGAAGTCAAGAAACACCTGGAGTAACAGGCAAATTTGGCCTTGGAATACGGAATGAAGCAGGGCAAAGGCTCATACAGTTTTGCCAGGAGAATGCAGTTTTGCCAAGAGATGCAGAGAGATCATACCAAACACCCTCTTCCAACAACACAAGAGACAACTCTGCATGTGGACATCGCCAGACGGTCAACACTGAAATCAAATTGATTATATTTTTTGCAGCCAAAGATAGAGAAGCTCTATACAGTCAGCAAAAACACGACAGGGAGCTAACTGTGGCCTAGATCATAGACTCCTTATTGCCAAATTCAGACTTAAATTGAAGGAAGTAGGGAAAACCACTAGACCATTCAGGTACGACCTAAATCAAATCCCTTATGATTATA
>NW_011494877.1:234214-252151 GCF_000754665.1 Bison bison bison | reverse complement strand
GGAAGTGAGAAATAGATTTAAGGGACTAGATCTGATAGAGTGCCTGATGAACTATGGACGGAGGTTCATGACATTGTACAGGAGACAGGGATCAAGACCATTCCCTTGGAAAAGAAATGTAAAAAAAACAAAAAAAACCAAAATGGCTTTATACACAAACCATGGCCAAATAGGAAACAAACAGTTGTTGGGCACCCATTAGCACAAAACTTTGATTAGTAAAAAGAAGTGGGAAATGTAAAGTGTGCTGAGTGTGCATGTGCCCATGCATGTGTATGTGGATTTTCCTAGGAAGAGGAGACATGAGTTGCAAAAATAAGACATATAAATTTGGTTATAGGTTTTTTCGGCTCTCATTCTAGTCTAAGAACAAAGTTATAAATATTTTCATGAGAAAAACCAGAAGTATAGCAACTGAGTACATGAAAAGGAAGTCAAGTTTACTGGAATTATGGTGGTTAGATAAGCCTTCACCAGAGAGATATGGAAACTCATTTGGAAGTTTATGATATGGGTAGACAGAGAAAAGGAGAAAGAGCAAACTGAGTAAGGAAACAAAATGTAATTCATGGGAGGAAAGACATTAGAAAAGAGTGGAGGTGGAGGCGCCTTGGCATGTTAGTGAGAAAGACCCTGGCTAGTGCGGAAAATTTTGTAGGGGAGTACTGTCGATAAAGGAGCTTCCCTGGTGGCTCAGATGGGAAAGAATATGCTTGCAATGCAGGAGACTCAGTTTCAGTCTCTGAGTTGGGAAGATCCCCTGGAGGAAGGCATGGTAACCACTCCAGAATTCTTGCCTGGAGAATCCCATGGACAGAGGAGCCTGGTGGGCTATAGTATACAGGGTCAAAAAGAGTCAGACATGACTCAGTGGCTAACACTTCACTTCTTCACTGTTCCATTCAGTTCAGTCGCTCAGTCGTGTCTGATTCTTTGTGACCCCATGGACTGCAGCACTCCAGGCTTCCCTATCACCAACTCCCGGAGCTTACTCAAACTCATGTCCATTAAGTCAGTGATGCCATCCAACCATCTCATCCTCTGTCATCCCCTTCTTCTCCCACCTTCAATATTTCCCAGCATTGGGGTCTTTTCTAGTGAGTCAGTTCTTCGCATCAGATGGCCAAAGTATTGGCATTTCAGCTTCAGCATCACTCCTTCCAATGAATATTTAGGACTGATTTCCTTTAGGATGGACTGGTTGGATCTCCTTGCAGTCCAAGGGACTCTCAAGAGTCTTCTTCAACAAGACAGTTCAAAAGCATCAATTCTTTGGTGCTTAGCTTTCTTTATAGTCCAACTCTCACATCCATACAAGACTACTGGAGAAAACAACCTTGACTAGATGGACCTTTGTTGGTAAAGTAATGTCTCTGCTTTTTAATATATTGTCTAGGTTGATCATAGCTTTTTTCCCAAGGAGCAAGTGTCTTTCTTTCTTTCTTTTTTTTTTTTAATTGGGTAATTCTGATTTTATTTTATTTTTTTTCATAAGCAAATCATTTTTATTTATTTTGTTAAAATTTTATTTTATTTTTAAACTTTACAATATTGTATTGGTTTTGCCAAATATCGAAATGAATCCACCACAGGTATACATGTGTTCCCCATCCTGAACCCTCCTCCCTTCTCCCTCCCCATACCATCCCTCTGGGTCGTCCCAGTGTCTTTCAATTTCATGGCTGCAGTCACCATCTGCACTGATTTTGGAGCCCCCCCCAAATAAAGTCTGTCACTCTTTCCATTGTTTCCCCATCTATTTGCCATGAAGTGATGGGACCAGACACCATCATTTTAGTTTTCTGAATGTTGAATTTTAAGTCAACTTTTCCACTCTCCTCTTTCACTTTCATCAAGAGGCTCTTTAGTTCTTCACTTTCTGCCATAAGGGTGGTGTCATCTGCATATCTGAGGTTACTGATATTTCTTCCTAGATAAAGCCAAGAGGAAGAAATGAAGTTTGCATTTTATATTTAAGAGGTCATTGTTCCATCACATTAAAAAATATTTTTATTTACAATGTTGTGTTAATTTCTGTTGTACAACAAAGTGAATCACCTATACTTACACATATGCCCCCTCTTTTTTGGATTTCGTTCCCATCAGGTCAGCACAGAGCACGCAGTAGAGTTCCTTGTGCTATACAGTAGGTTCTCATTAGTTACCTACTCTATACAGAGTAGTGTATGTGCGTCAATCCCAGTCTTCCAGTTCATGTCACTCCTTCTCTCCCACTTAGCATCCATAAATTTATTCTCTACCTCTATGTCTTTATTTTTGCTTAGCAAATAAGTTCATGTGTACCATTTTTTTTGATTCCACATATAAGTGATGTTATATGATATTTGTTTTCCTCTTTCTGACTTTCTTCACTCTGTATGACAGTCTCTAGGTTCATCCATGTCTCTTTAAATGGCACTATTTCATTCCTTTGTATTCCATCACATTTTGATGTTCACCTCATCAGGGCTGCTTTTTTTGTTGTTATATTTATTTCAACTTCACCTAAGAACTAGATGGGATAAGAAGGTTCTAGGCAATAAATAGACTAACATTTTGGCTTATAGATTCTTGGAGATATTTCAAAGATTTCTTAATTTTTATTGTCACAAAGGAATGTTTGCTTTATTTTTGTTTGTAGTATGGCTAATAAGCTAATGAGTGTTCAAGCATGATTCAAACCCTGGTAGTTTTTCCTAAAACCTGCATTCTCACCAGTATATGGTGTGGTGGTGTTGTAGGGTCACTAAGTCTATCTGACTCTTTGCAACCCCATGGATTGTAGCCTGCTAGGGTCCCCTGTCCATGGGATTTCCCAGTCAAGAATATTGGGGTGGGTTGCCATTTCCTTCTCCAACACTATGGTGGTGACTCTGTAAATATCTGTTTCACCCCTGCTCAACTGCCTCTGGGCTGGGCTTATATGTATAGACCCTGAGTGGCTTGCAGCAACATGCTGGTTACTATTCTTATATAAGAATGTGTAAAAGTACAAAAGTAATATATGTATTTTATTTGACATGCATTTAATTGTACACGGGCAAAGTATATAAAAGGACTGAAGCCTTGATTTCTTTTGAAAGAAGACATCAGTGAATGAATAGCATTGTACACAAACTTCTAGCAGGGTGACAGGTGACAATAATTGACTGCATGGGTGGGTGAACCAATGAATACTGAAGTGGGGATGATGCATGCACAAGGTGTCACAGGGAATGTGGTTGCCCTAGACAAAGTCAATTAGTCAATTGGGTCTACATTAAGGACAGCTGTGTGGCAGGATATGAGGGCACAGCTATTGCAGGTTTGGTTTCTATTTGAGGGTAGAGATTTAATCAGAGTCCACAGGCACAACCTACTATCTTATAATTATCACTAAAAGCACAGCAACTTACCTATATGATGAGTCTGAAGTAGTTTCCTCTCACAGGCAAAAAATACCTACTCAATCTGCAAAAGAAGAATTGTTATGCTCTTTGAGTGGGAGCTTGTGTGTGTGTGTTTCTTTGAAAGCTAGCAGTGAAAGGCCAAGTAAAGCACTGCAAGGCAACATAAATGATTTAAGACCCAACAGTTTTGCCAGGGAAACATTCAAGACGGAGTCTAATCCTTTAATCTAACCCCAGTCCCTTTAAAAGCTTTGAGCTAGGAGTTGACTCAGCATGTCAGTGCCAAGAAGATCCATTGACCCTGAGTTCAGTGCTAAGAAATTGAGAAATGTTCTTTTTAATGTCTATTCAATAAATACAGCATCCACCTTGCAAGGGGCTGCACAATCCACTTCAAATCCATTATGGGATGTTCTAGTAGGCTGACAAGTTGTCCTGAGACAACAGCGGCCATGAGATGAGGTTAACCCTTCCTTTGGAATGTAAATCATCACAGCCACTACCATTGCAGGCTCTCCTAAGACCTTGGAAAGAAGGTAATATTTGCATTGATATGAGGACCCTGTGGTATGCACTTCCTTCAAGAATGAGGTCATCTTCTTCAGAACACATAAATTCATACACAGATGCCTACACAGAATAACCACAAAATGATATTTTCTAAAACAAAAACAATGACAAAAAGTTGTGAAATTATGTCTTTCTTTGTCATCACCCTTGGGGACATGGATCAGATTTTTCTCACCTCATCTGGCAGAGACTATTCCTAGGTGTTGCCTATGAGTACTGTGACCATACTTTATGAAGTTCACATCAAGACATGCAATCTGATAAAGAAAGTTCTGCTGATAATAGGTGAAAGAAGAAATCTAGGGACTGTAGCTTGTATAGGAAAGTATTAGAGTTGTGTGAACATTTCACTGGATTATAAGACAAATGGAGAGACATTGAAGATCAGGACAATTCCAAAATATGTCTAATAGGTTATACCTGTCCTCCTGCATGGCTAGAGGGAGGGGTGAACAGATTTGGACAGATTTCTCCAGAATCAGACCCAGTTAAGGCTGAGGTTCAGTGTTTTGAATTTTTCACATTAGATTGTCTTGTATGAAACTATTCAACTTACAGCAAAGAGCATATGATGCGTTGGAGAAATATTTGTAGGGTGATAGATTAGTTAGTTGACAGTTTGTGGTGTCACATTAGCCAACAAGGGGTGATTGCCTATTGTTTGCCAAATGGCTAATCACTTGTGAGATCTATTCATTTAGCAAAGACTTACTGAATACCCTCTATCTGTTAAAAACTCATTAAAACCTAAATAGAATTTTGAATACATAGGAGAAAAGAATCAGACTCTTTGCCAAAGTTACCTTTCTTGAAACCAGTTTCATAGAATTTTACAGGTGTTCTTTGGAAAAGGGATTCCCTTGTCAAATCAGTTTAGGAAATATTAATAAATATACAGAAGCTGCTTTACCAGAATTCCTTTCTAATAATAAGCTAATGCTGTCAGTTTTAAAAGGTGGGGATGTGACATATAGTGTCTTGCCAACTTTAGATCATGAAGTAATCTTTTTTTTTAAATAAAAAAGAAAAATATATCTCTTGGAACTAGCATGTCGTAGAGCATATCTTGAAGAATGGTTGTCCATTGAATTCAAGTAGGATGACTTTTTCAAAGCAACCAGAAGTTTTTTGCAGTCAACCTTGATTTTCTCCTTTGTGTCTGAGTAGGTGCTAGCAATTTGCTATAGTGGACTCTTAGGAGGCCAGATTTATGCCTCCCAACAGACTAAAGTGACTTCAACGTACAGATTGCTGGTGTTGAGAAATGTAAGCTCTGGGGATAAAGGGAGGGTTTAAACAGCTAGGGAATGTCTCAGCAGAAAAAAATGACTAAATGGCTCTGTTCTTCTCCATCCCTGCCATGCTCCCTCCTAAGAGTTTGTTTAGATCAGGGATAGGGTATTATGCCCAGGCCTCGCTGCCTGTGCACAGAGTTTCTTCTCTCTTTTGTAGCTTTATATGCATCTCACTACACACCTCCACATCCACACATGGAGCTCATATTGATACTTGTTTACACTTACCTTTTCTTCCCTTTGCAGAGGGATGAGGTATCCCCATTGTCTTCATCAGGATCATCCAGTGAGCAAGTATAAGAGAGAATGGACATTTATTAGATCCTCCATCCCAGGTAGACGTTTTATACATGAACTTTGGGGCAGGTATTATTGTCCTCATTCTAGAAACAAGGGAATTTAACTTGCCCAAGAATGGGGAGCTGATAAATAGTGGGAATAAAGTGGTAACTGTGTGGCTTAGCCCAACTCCAATGTCTACTGCGTCATAAGATGTATGGAAATGCCTTACAGGTGACAAAGAGTTACATATGCATTATGTCATTTGAATTCTGAACTTTTATTAAATCAGGATCCAGATTATAAAAGAAAGGGCTTTTCACTTCTCCAAGGTCACACAGCAGACTGTAGGCTCAAAGGAAAAGATCCTGGTCTAGGTTTGAGCTAGATATCCTGCCTCAAAACAGATGACAACCTAGGTTGTCTTTGTAAAAACCGTTACCGTTTTTCATAAATTCATAATGGTTCATAAGTAGCATTTTCTCATTTAATCCTTGAAATAATTCTAAAAGTAGTTTTTATTTTCTGTTTATTCCAAAGGAGGACTATAAAGCCAAGAAAGTGACTTACTCCACATTAAGCCTAGATATAATGCTAGGGATCTGGTAGTTATTATTTTATTTAACCCTCCATAATCTTAGGAGGTGAGTATTATTATTATTCCCATGTCTCAGAAGAGAAAACTGAGGCCCACAAACCTTAGGTAAGGAGTGCTGGAGTTGGTCCTCCACTCTCTTCAGGCTCTAGAGACTCAGCTATCAGCCCAATGCATGGGTACCTCTCAAATTAATGCTCCACCTTAAGCCTTCTTTCTGGGAATTCCCTAGTGGTCCAGTAGGACTGAGCACTCTCACTGCTGGCATGCATACTAAGTCACTTAAGTTGTGTTCCAACTCCTTGCCACTCTATGGACCGTAGCCTACACTGTTCCTATGTCCATGGGATTCTCCAGGCAGGAATATGGGAGTGGGTTGCTATGCCCTCCTCCAGAGGATCTTCCCGCCCCAGGGATCAAACCCGCATCTCTTTACGTCTCCTGCATTGGCAGCAGGGTTCTTATCACTAGTACCACCTTGGAAGAAGACACCCAGATTCAATCTTTGGTGGGGGAACTAAGATCCCACAAGGGACTATTGACCCAGCCAAATAAAATACTTCTTTCTGATTCTCATTCTCTTTCCAATATAGTTACGAAGCTGTTAAGAACTATGGATGTAAGGTAAGAGTAAGCCAATAATCAGGACACCTTCTCTATTAGAAATACTAGGTGTGCATCTCAAAATGTGTGCATGTTTAAGGTTGTAAATATAAATGCAACCTACTGTGCCTTAAAATAACTCAACAGCTTTAGAACTCCAAGAGAGGATCTCCACGTGCCCCACTTCTGTGGCTTTGCCCATGTTGTTATGAAATCCTGTCATAAGCCAGTCTCTTTATATCTGAGTCCTGGTGAGCTCTTACTGATTGATTAGGATGGAGGATCTGTCTTTCAACCAGAACCGCACAGTGTGTGTCGTGTGACAGCCCGTGCATCAGTCTGGTCCTCCGTCACTGCAGTTGCTCAAATCCCAGATTGGCTTGTGCCTGAACATTGACATTCCGGTACTGATGCTCATGTGACACTGGGAGCTATTGTAACAATCTTTATTTTATCTGTGGCTTTTGCTCTCGGGCTTGGGTTGAGCCCCCACAGGGTTACCACGATAATCAACACCTCTAATTAGCACTTAGAAATGTCTGGCTCCCAAGGCTGTCATTAGAAGACAAGCTTGGTGTGCAAAATACTGACGCTCTTGCATTTCCCCAGCAAAATCTTCCTCCCAGGCCTATGTCATGGATCGTGCTTTCAACACTCTGCCAGCAGGAGACACCCCCTCCCTGCTCCCCTCATTTAGGAAGACCTGAATTCAGGGGATGAGGTCTGCCTGGGCAATTGGGAGGCTGTAAATTAGACATCACATCGCATGCCTGATTCTTTCTGCCCAGAAGGCAGGTCCTCATTTCGAACTGAGCTCTCTGCCCACACTCTACTGTGATGACTGAGATGATGGGCTGTGAGTGATCAATGCAAAGAAAGTCACCAAGCCTTTCTCCTCTGTTCCTCCATCTCATTTTCTTTTTACAAATGGGATGGGAGGAATAGCTGAGCACCTGCTGATATCTCTGTGCTCAGCAGGCCCAGGGGAACACGGAGAAAGACACTATCTCATTCTACTCACTTCCACCCCTCCCCAAGCAGGGAGCAAGTGATGAGAGGCAGCTGGATAGGTCCTCAGTGGAGGTTTTCTGGCAGGAGGGAAATGATCCATTGGCCAAGGGGACCATGGTGTACCTGTGAGCAGGTTCGCTGTTTATTCTCCATAAGTCATCACCAAGTCAAGAGGGAGCTAATGCTGATAACAATTTATTGCTATTATTGTTGCTGTTACTGATATGAACACAAACTCCAGAGCAAGAGAGAGAGCAGTAGGACACCCAGCTGCAGCAGCGGATGTCTTTGACTTCCTCCCTCCTTTAAACACAATCTTCTCTTTAATCAACTGACACTGCATCATTCTCCTATCCAATTTTCAGGGAGCATTCTTAAATGGCTTTATTTATCTATTTGGAGAGCCAGGGCAAACGCAGGAGGTGGTAGAAAAGGGAATAAGGGTAGAAAGGGAATTAATGCAGAGTGAGGCTAGCCTAGGCTCACTGGGAAAGGTCTATGTATCCTCTACTATCAATAACCCTCTCCAACCTCTCCAATTCTTGCAGCCACGATGGGTGAATTTCCCCAGAACCTGATCCGAGGAAAAGCCTGGGGGACAAAAGAGTCACAAGCCAGTTGCAGCCTTCATAACACAAAGATAGAAGACTTGGTTTCTCTTCTGCTCCTAGATGCTCACTGGTGAAGTTACTTCAGTGTTTTCTGCTTCTTATTTTTCCATTCATAAGAGATAACAATATTTACTCTTAGAAGACAGGAGGCAAATGGCCTCTGCAGGTTACTTCCAGTTGAACAATTTAGGAAGCTGGGTTTCGGCATTTTCAACTTTGTTCCTAACAAAATTGGCCTCACTACCCTCCCTTTAGAGAATAAAGCTCCAGGCCAATGGCTACTCATTCTTCTGCACTTACCTGCTCAGCCCTCAGTTGGTTAGCAAGGTTACCAAGGATGACAGTGATTCTGTGCTTCTCACCAGTAGCCAACTTATTTTGTTATCCATCCCTGCCCCCACCTCCCACACATACACTTTGAGACCTATTACTCTGACAATATTTTAACTCAAAGGAACTATTTTATTTGAGTTAATAGGGTAATAGAAATGGTAGTATTTCAGTTTTTCTTGTATGAAGGGTCTAAGATTCATATTTAAAATCCACCCTCAAGCACCTTATAGCTATCGGGAACCATTCCAGGCATATTTTGTGTATATTATCTTCTTAAGCTAATGTAACCCTCAAAACCAAACACTGTGGTTATTATTCTATGTATTTTATACACTAGAAAACTAAACTGAAACACAAAGAGAGTTGAACTTGTTCAAAGTCATATAATGATCAGTTTTGGATTGAAGTGTCTTTTGGTTTTCCCTCAAATTAAACCAAATGAAAGCAGGTTTGCTTCGTTTACCCACAATCTTAAATCAGGTTCCATCTCTACATTATCTGGTCTGGAAGCTGGACTTGGATGTAACTGCAGTCAGGCAGCCCTGCCTGCGTCTGGCGGCCACAGCATAGTAGACGGTGGTGTGGTGGTGGGTGACAGACACGGGCTTCAAGCAGGCCTTGAACTTGCAGCTTGATGGGCAGATAGGCAACCATTTGAGCCTCAGTTTTCTCTGTAAAATGGGATTGAAACACCTTAAGATTAATGTAAGTGAGTGAAGTCGCTCAGTCGTGTCTGACTCTTTGTGACCCCGTGGACTGTAGCCCACCAGGCTCCTCTGTCCATGGGATTCTCCAGGCAAGAATACTGGAGTGGGTTGCCATTTCCTTCTCCAGAAGATTAATGTAAAGGGCCTGGCAAATAGGTGCTCAGTACAGGTGACTTCTTTCAGACTAAGGCAAGCTGGTAAGTTTAATAATAATGGCTAGCATTTCTGGGAGAGGTTATAGTTTGCAAAACACTTTCACATGTTCTTTATCACCTCACTTTACTGGACAGATGAATATAAGAGGTAGTCAGAGAGTATTTTGGTATTGACACCTATCAAGTAGTTTACTCTGTAAAGGAGGAAAATTAGAACTGGTGGGCAAAGCAGACTTGGAAATGTAGAACATGATGTTGTTTTCTTGAATGAGTACCTAGGAAATCTAGAAGATGGGAAATCAGCTTTCTCTGATTTATATCTACTAAAGCATGAGTATTTTATTCCACACCTGCTTTGTCGGTATGACCAGGATGAATCCTGTTTAGTCTGTTTACTTGATATTTGCCCAAGTCTGCAATCAACAAGAAAACACATCTCAGCATCTCACTTGGCAAGAGGAAGAATGGAGGCAGCACAGCAGCTGTCATATTTATTTCAGTGGCAAAGCAGGTCAGGAAAATTGATAAAATTAATCATACAAACTAGCAAACATCAGGAGTGAGAACTGGAGAAACAGATGAGTTCCTGCTTCATTCCAGGCTGCACCTGCCCTTAGTTCTAATGGAATTGGTGCAGTCAGCTGATGGAAGCAGGAGTGGAGGGGGCCATGGCAATGGGAATAAAAGCCTGAAGAGAAATTGGAACATGAGAGATTATTGGGGCAGGTCTTTTTCTGTGGGCCTGTGGTGTCTGTGAAACTCTATTAAGTTCTCTGAGGTAGTAGGAAATCCATCTTTTGGTGTCCCATGAAGAGAATAAGTTCAGGACTTAATATTGGCTTGGCTCTATGGCAGGTGATTCTAACTAATTTGGGCAACATTTCTTTCCTGTTAGGAGAAGCAGCATGGCCTTGACTGCAGTAGCCTCTGACTCCAGATGTACTTTAGCATCACCTGGGGAGTTGTTAAAACAACTGATGCCCGCACCCTACCCCAGATGAAATGAGTCAGACTCTTGGGGGTGGAGCCCAGGCACTGATGGTTTCTATAAACTCTGCAGGTGATTCTAAGGTGAAGCCAGTGTTCAGAGCCACTGGCCTACAGGAATAGTTCTCAAGCATTCACGTGCAACAATATCACCCATAGGGTGTGTTGAACCACAGATTTTGGGGCCTCACAATTGAAGTTTTGATTCAGTAGCTTTAGGGTGGGGCCTGAGAATTTTCATTTCCAATAGTCTCCAGGGAATGACTGTGCTGTTGGTCCAGAGAGGAAACAGCTTCTCCTTCTGAAGATTAAACCTCATCATTAACTAGCTGTATTACCTTGAGAAATTCATGCTGAAACTCATAAACAGAAATTCATGCAGTTGCCCTATTTATTGCAAAAAAAAAATGAGAAATGTACATGGAAGTACTTTGTAAACTATAAACACAGGATGAAAATTAATTTTTAATTATTTCTATTCAAATTTCCATTTTGCTCAGTGTGTAATAGATCTAGCTGTGCTCATTACAACTTACAGGGAGATTTATTTATTTATTGAAAAAGTAACTAACACAAGCCATTATATATGAGGCCCTGGATCAAATCCTGTAGTATAACAGTGATATGATAAGTGTATCTCTCTCCGCACAAAGTTTATATTCAGGTGCAGGGCCAAATTCACCTGTTTCTATATGACCTGTGAGTTCAGCAGGTTTTTACATTTTTTGATGGTTGAAAAAAATCAAAAGAATATATTTCATGATTCAAAAATGATATGGAATTGAAGTTTCAGTGTCTAGAAATAACGTTTTATGGGAACATAGATATGCTTATTTCAGTTTTGCTGAAATATAACTGCTTTCACTCTACAATTCTAGTGGACTGTTGTAGCTGTGATAAGGATGGTATGGCCCACAAGGACTACAATACTTACTCTCTGGCCCTCTATGAAAAAATCTGCTGACTCTTGTTCTAGGGGAAGAGTGAAATCCCTCCATAGTAAGTGCTGGGAGGAAGCAAACAAAAGACTGGATAAACTCACAGAGGCACGGATGTACTGTGGATACGGAGGCCAGGGAAGATTTCTCCAAAGAGATTGTGTTAACCCAGGACCTAAAAAATGAAAGGGGTTAATCATGCTGATTTTCAGGGAAGAAGAGAACAACAGGTACAAAGGCCCTGAGGTGACCAGTTTGGCTCTTTTGAATCATGTAAGAAGACTAGCATAGCTGAAGCATAGATTCAACATGAAATTGGGTTTGTTATTGATTCAAGATGAGGGCACAGAGAGGCAGGAGTGAGGTCAAGAAGGGACTTTTATGCCTTAATGGTTTTCCTTTTATTCTAAGTACAATGGACATTATTTTAAGGAAGGGAGGCACTGATGATAAACAAAGCTAATTTTTATTGAGTGCTTACTATGAGCTATGGGCTTTCCTGATAGCTCAGTTTGTAAATAATCTGCCTGCAATGCAGGAGACCCTGCTTCGATTCCTGGGTTGGGAAGGTCCACTGGAGAAGGGATAGGCTACCCACTCCAGTATTCTGGGGCTTTCCTTGTCGCTCAGCTGGATAAGAATCCACCTGTAATGCGGGAGACCTGGGTTCAATCCCTGGGTTGGGAAGATCACCTGGAGAAGGGAAAGGCTGCCCACTCCAGTATTCTGGCCTGGAGAATTCCATTGACTGTATAGTCCATGGGGTTGCAAAGAGTTGGACATGGCTGAGAAGGCAATGGCACCCCACTCCAGTACTCTTGCCTGGAAAACCCCATGGACGGAGGAGCTTGGTAGGCTGCCGTCTATGGGGTCGCACAGAGTCGGACACAACTGAAGAGACTTAGCAGCAGCAGCAGCAGCAGCAGCAGAGCAACTTTCATTTCACTACTATAAGCTAGGTATTATTCTAAAAGCAGTCCAGTTTTCCAAACAAAGTTGTAAGATAAAGGCTATTGTTATCCTCATTTCACTGATGACAAAAGTAAGGTGCAGAGAAATTTAACACCAAAAGTCACAGATTTGAGATTAGAACCCAGAAAGTGTGGCAATTGTTTAGAGGTATAAAAGGAGAAACAGATCAACTGGGAAGCTGTTCCACAAGTCCAAACAAGAGATAGTGTGGGCCAATCTAAGGAGTTCACATCCATACATGACAGTAGTCATATATGGTGAGAGTTCAACTATAAACAAAGCTGAGCACCAAATAATTGATGCTTTTGAACTGTGGTGTTGAAGAAGAATCTTGAGAGTCCCTTGGATTGCAAGGAGATCCAATCACTCCATCCAAAAGGAAATCAGTCCTGAATATTCACTGGAGGGACTGATGCTGAAGCTGAAACTCCAATACTTTGGCCACCTGATGCAAAGAACTGACTCATGTGAAAATCCCTGATTCTGGGAATGATTGAAGGCAGGAGGAGAAGGAAGATGATGGCAGAGCATGAGATGGTTGGATGGCATCATCAACTCAATGGACACGAGTTTGAGTAAACTCCAGGAGTTGGTGATGGACAGGGAACCCTGACATGCTGCAGTCCATGGGGTTGCAAAGAGTTGGACATGGCTGAGTAACTGAACTAAACTGAACTGAATCTAAAGAGCTAGTAAAAGAGATGGTCAGAAGAAAAGGCTAAGGCCTAATCAAGAGGTCAAGTTGATGGGACCTGTGGTTGTCTAGGGGTAGAAGTGAGAGAAAGGTCAAGGACAACTTCCAAATTTCAGGTCCGGATTAATCGATATTTATTGAACATGCCTTTTCATACTGTTTCATGGGGTTCTCAAGGCAAGAATACGGAGGTGGTTAGCCATTCCCTTCTTCACTGGACCGCATTTTGTCAGAACTCTCTACCATGACCCATCTGTCTTGGGTGGCCCTACATGGTACAGCTCCTACTTTCATTGAGTTAGACAAGGCTGTGGTCCATGTGATCAGTTTGATTAGTTTTCTGTGATTGCAGTTTTCTTTCTGTCTGCCCTCTGATGAATAAGGATAAGAGGCTTATGGATCAAATTGCCAACATCTGTTGGATCATAGAAAAAGCAAGAGAGTTCCAGAAAAACATATATTTCTGCTTTATTGACTACACCAAAGCCTTTGACTGTGTGGCTCACAACAAACTATGGAAAATTCTTAAAGAGATGGGAATACCAGACCACCTTACCTGCCTCCTGAGAAATCTGTATACAGGTCAAGAAGCAAGAGTTAGAACTGGACATGGAACAACAGACTGGCTCCAAAGAGGGAAAGGAGTACATCAAGGCTATATATTGTCACCCTGCTTATTTAACTTACATGAAGAGTACATCATGCAAATGCTGAACTGGATGAAACACAGGCTGGAATCAAGATACCCAGGAAAAATATCAATAACCTCAGATATGCAGATGACACCACCTTTATGGCAGAAAGCAAAGAAGAACTAAAGAGCCTCTTGATGAAAGTGAAAGAGGAGAGTGAAAAAGCTGGCTTAAAACTCAACATTCAGAAACTGAAGATCATGGCATCCAGTCCCATCACTTCATGACAAATAGATGGGGAAACAATGGAAACAGAGACAGACTTTATTTTCTTGGCTCTGAATTCACTGCAGATGGTAACTGCACCCATGAAATTAAAAGATGCTTGCTCCTTGCAAGAAAAGCTATGACCAACCTAGACAGCATATTAAAAAACAGAAACATTACTTTGCCAACAAAGGCCCAGGTAGTCAAAGCTATTTTTCCAGTACTTATGTATGGATGTGAGAGTTGGACTATAAAGAAAGTTGAATGCTGAAGAATTGATGCTTTTGAACTGTGGTGTTGGAGAAGACTCTTCTAACCAGTCAATCCTAAAGGAAATCAGTACTGAATATTCATTGGGAGGACTGATGCTAAAGCTGAAACTCCAATACTTTGGCCACCTGATGCGAAGAACTGACTCATTTGAAAAGACCCTGATGCTGGCAAAGATTGAAGGCAGGAGAAGGGGATGGTGGCAGAGGATGAGATGGTTGGATGGCATCACCAACTCGATGGAGATGAGTTTGAGAAATCTCGAGGAGTTGGTGACGGACAGGGAAGCCTGGCATGCTGCAGTCCATAGGATTGCAGAGTCAGACACAACAGTGACTGAACTGAACTGATTGAACATGCCATCACCAGAAGCCTCAGTGGACTCTATAATTTGGAACAGGCATCACAAATGCACATAAATGCATATCTGACTCTCACTCCCCCATCCCTGAGAACTGTGCACCTTTTGAGGATATAGACAGTGAGCCTTTTTTTTTTTTCTTTCCCTGTCTCCAACATGTAATAGAATGTATGGCATATTAAAGCCTGGTCAATATGATTTATAGAAAGTTAAGTAAATTTTAGTACTTATGCATGTTGCACATGTATAAGTTGACCAGGCTCAGCCACATAGAATTTTTACCATAAAAGTGTTATTTGAATGCTGAAACCTTAGTGTTAAGTAGATTGGATTATTTTGAAGGAAATTGTTTATTTATATATTTATTTTTTCTTTTATCATGTCAAAAACTTTTCAGGGTTGAATTCCCTCTTGACCAGTCCTTGAAATTTCTGGAGTATCTAAGTATTTATAAAAATTAATATTAAAAAAAGGTCATAAAAAGACTCAGAAATGTACATGTCTATGACTTCTGTCCCTTCTTTTTAAGGATGTTAGGAAATTAAAGAAAAATTGGATTTGGTTTATACACACTTCTATTCACAGATTCTTCAATTTCATCTTGCAGAGATCAGTAGAGAGTTTTCTGGCTCCTCAGTGACCTTTAAGTTCCCTTGATCCTGATGCTGTGACCTCTTCTAACTCATTGGATCCCTTCAGATTCTCTGAGATGTCATACACAGGTTGCCAGACAACATTAACAAGACCGGTCCTTACCCTGCAGTTAGGCATCAGCTGCTGTCATCACATTTTAAGTTATTATTACTATTTAACAAAACAATGGCCAAGGCCCGTGTCTCTCTCAGTGGGGTACTCTCTCTTGAGAAACATGTAGATTTCCTGGGAAAGTGATTTATTTTATTTTCTTAAAACAGATCACTGTTAAGTCTGTAAAGGATAGACAAGGTCTAGGATAGGGTAAAAGGAGTGTGGTGCTGGACAGATGAAAAGACACCATACAGGCTGTCTTGAGCAGATAAATAATCAGTATGTGCAAATTATACATAGGAACAGAGCAGAAAACACATTTATTTCTTGACAGTTGCTAAGACTACCAGTGTTTTGGTAAATTCCTAAGTATGAGCCTGAACTTGAATTACAGAAACTGTGTACCCGAGAGCCAACCTTTCAGTGTGAAAATGAGCTTAACAAGTAGGATTTTCACTTAGAATTTTAGAGATGTTTTGTTTTCTAATTCTTTACTAATGTCTGGCTAACACAGTGACAAGCATAATTCCTTAGTCGTTGTCGTTTCTTGATAAGTATCTGTGGATTGGGGTAATTTATGCAACAAACTTTTCCCATTGTGCTTACAGATGGAGTTTCTCAACCAAGCAGTCAAACCCATATTTATTAAGCTCCTACTATTTGTCCTTCAATGTGCTTGGGAATTTGAGAGATGAAGTAGAAAACCTAACAGTTGCTTTTAAGTGCACAACTTATTTGAGACCATAATTACACAATCGTTACCTTTACTGAACACCTACTATGGGCCAGGCACTAGGATGAACACTTTCTAGCCTCTGTCTCCAGTTCATACAACAGCCCTCCATGGTGGACATTATTGCCCTTGTTATCTTGTCCGAGGTTACACAGTTTGTTATGGGGGGGACTCAAGTTCTATACCAGGTAGGGCTGGAACCAAAGATCTTCTATTTCTGCCTATGCCTATGGTATTAGCACGCATGAACATATTCATGCATTTGGTCTTTCATTTACTATCTGTATGGTTCTACCACATACCTGACACAGTGCTCAGTCCCTGGGAGAGAAAGTCTCAAAGGACCCACTGAATAAAACAAACAAGGTTCTTTCCCTCTTGGAACTTGTATTCCAGTGGGAAAGAAAAACAAGCAAGGAACTAAACAGTAAGCACACAACTGAGTAAGCGAACAAGCAAGCATTTATAATTTCTGGTAATATAGTATGGTCTGATGAAATACAGCAGGGTCAGAGGACAGTTAACATGATCTGCTCCAGTTTGCCTGCTATAGACCCAGAGTTGCTCACTTCTCATTCAGTGGACTTTCTACTTCATGATTACTTAGAAAAGCCAGAATCTTCAAGCATTTCCAACTTGTGACATGGGATCTGATATGACTGGCTAATAGTGCTCGCTTTACCATCACAATGTACTATTCCATTTAAAATCAAGTTCAGTAACTTTGAAAGCCAAAAGTTGAAACACATCACATCTTTGTAATATATGTAACTGGACCATCTGCCTCCTATTACAACTCCTAATTCTTTGACTTATGTTGATAGCTATGATAATGATAATGAAGTAACGATTTCGAGAGTGTAAATACTATGCAATAGGCCCTCTGTTACTAGGGAAAACAAACAAACAAAAGCCACTGATTTTCTGCCTATGTCTTATGACTCTGAGACGAGAAGAGGCACAAAGGAAGGTCTTTTTAATTTTGTTGCCTGCCTCCCTCTCTCCCCTAACCTGCCAAACAATGCAAAGTCACCAGTAGAAAGCTAAACACTGCTGCAAATATGAAGAGTAATTCTACTATTAAAGAACAGCCCAGGAAGACACAACCACTAACAAGCATTAAAAAAAAGGCAGAACAAACCCTTGTATAGAATCTTGCTGACAAGTGCTATTAAATATTAATTCTATAGACCGTGGAGACATCATTAAACAAACACACATACCCTGATGCTGAATGTGCACTGGTTCAGGCATTTGTTTTACATGTGGCTGTTGACTAGGTGTAGTCTTTTGTGTTGCTTTACCAGGGAGAAGACAATTTCCCCCCTGCTTCTATTAATTGTATCCTTACACATCACTGAAATTCTCATTGCCTTTTTGGTTATTTGTCTTATCCTTTCATTTAATTGGAAAGACAATTTTAGGGAAAATGAAGTGAGTTACCTGTTTTAAGACTGTCACGCATGGATAAAAATGCTTCATGGCTTGATGGTGATCTTTTAGATTTCAAGAACCAGTGCTACACACACAAGCATCTAGAGAAGTGACTGCACTGGGTGACCTTCACCCAGCTTAATACTACTCTCCGATTTCTTCTCTTCAAGACTCTTTCAATAAAGATCCTAAATGTTAAAGAGGAGAAAAAGCTATCCCACAAAATTAACAAAACTTATCTATGCAGTTTAATATGAAAGCATGGAGGGATTTTACATACTGTAAATACGAAGGAACAACCTCAACCTATATGGCATTATAGTCGTGGGACTGCAAAGAGCCTTAGGGAGCATC
>NW_011494877.1:233070-234053 GCF_000754665.1 Bison bison bison | reverse complement strand
ACTCTTGCGACCCCATGGATTGTAGCACGCCAGGCTCCTCTGTCCATGGGATTTCCCAGGCAAGAATCCTGGATTGGGTTGGCATTTCCTTCTTGAGGGAATCTTCCCACCCAGGGATCGAATTTGTATCTCCTGCATTGCAGGCAGATTCTTTACCACTGCACCGCCAAGGAAGCCCTTGGATTTAGTCTAACCTTCATATTTTACAGATGAGGAAACTGACATCCTGGGACTTTACTATAATTTCACATGGTTACATGTTTAGTTAAAGGCTGATACTCCATTGGAACATGAGTCTCCAGAGCCTAGACCATGCTTTTCCCATTATACCAAGGAGAATTTTATACGGATATCATGGGAGGATTTCACTTCTGTCACTGTATCAGAAAATCACCCTCTAGGTTAATCATTCTGCTGAGGAATTCTAGAATCGTTCAGTGGTACAGCAGGGGAGCACAGAAGCAATCTCTCAGTCCTAGGGCTCTCTTACAGGGCAGTATCCAGCCTTGGGATGCATGTGGCATACATCACAGCCAGCGACAGAGATGGAATCAGAATCCACTCTCCAGAATCCCAGGACGGGGCTCTTTCTGCCAGCTGCTCAACCATATGGGACAACCATCATCTGCCTCTGCAGGACGCTGGGGCCAACTGAAAACATGGTTAAAAATCGCTTGCCTACTTTTAAGACAGACTTGGTCCAAGCAGAAACATAGCCAGGAGGGACGCTTCAAAACCTCCTAGAGAATACATCCCGTAACACCATGAACTCCAAGGGCCTTTCGGGGGTCTTTAGTTTTCATGGTACTCTTCGTCCATCATAAAAGAGGAAACATGATCTTTTATCCTTACATTGACATGAAGACCAGTATAATCCAGGCTGCCTTCATGATTCCATTTCCATTAGGATTTCTTCTGATTCTAAAAGAAATTACCATGCCAGCTTTCTCGTGGGCCCCCCCAAAAGCAGGCACTATGTCAAA
>NW_011494877.1:232466-232970 GCF_000754665.1 Bison bison bison | reverse complement strand
AATGTCCCAGTGGGCGAGCGGTCGCGGAGGAGCCCAGCACTTTGCTGAACGCCCTGGACTGGAGACAAAGGGGCGGGCCTCCATGGCCGTCGGGGCAGAATCTGGGAGCAGCGAAGGCCGGACCGCCAGGAGCAGCGCGCAGGTGGGACCGCCCGGCGCCGGCTGAGGCGGCCTGGACCGCGGGGCGGTGGTCGGGCTGCGGACGCTGGAAGCGCGATTCCCGGAGCTGGTGAGGCTCCTGCGACCCGCTTGCGCCGAGGAGGCGCGGCCCGGCTCCCAGGATGCCGCGCACACAACAGAGGGGAATGCGGTCCTGGGCTTTTTCTTTTTGCATGCAATTATAGTGATGGCATCATTTTTTTTTGAAACAAACTGTCCATAAATGTCACTGAAAATCCGGGTCTCCTTTTATTAAAACTGAAAAATGTGTATAAATGTAAATAACAAATGACTGATACAGGGATAAGAACACCAGAGAGGCTGCTGGCGTCTCTCTCTTTCTCT
>NW_011494877.1:219664-232366 GCF_000754665.1 Bison bison bison | reverse complement strand
CTCTCCTCCTCATGTAATTTGCATTAATAAAGAGGCTGTTCCTTGTCGGAATGTGTTTCATCCGGTTTAAAATCCCAGGGCGATCCACTAGGAAGAGCTCTGGGAGAATCCAACTGTCAGAGCCGACAAGACAAATGAATCCCGGTGTCAGGAGCGTGTGGTTCAACGATGACAGATTGAGAAGAACTGTCCCCCTCTCGACAGGCGGGCTTCATTTTCAAATTAATAAATCTGAATAAAATATTTTTCCTTTCATTACGAGCGGAGCCTGTTTGACAGTTCCTGTGACAGGAGGGAGTAGCAGTGTTGATGAGAACAGTTTGCATGAATTCCACCTGGGCTTTTTCTGTTTTATTTTTACCTGCAATCTCTTCCCTGTTTGCCTCTCTCTTTACCCCCTCCCTCACCTCCCGGGTCTCCGTTTTCCCCTCCCTTCTATTCCTTTTCGTCTTCTGTTTCCCCCATATTCTTGTTTCGTGATTCTTGCCTCCCATCCACTCGCTTCGCTATTCCGCGCTCTCTGAAATGTCACCCGCTTCTATTTTTTTTTTTTTTTTTGCTATTCTTTTGATTTACCTGCAGGCTATTACCGTGAATTAAAGGCCAACGTATTATTTCACTAAAAAGGGCCAGAGCTAATTATTATGAAATGTTTGCTTTATTTGGTGGTTGCTTATCACTGATCATATTATGATAATAGGACACAATCAGGCTGGAGAAAATAGTGGATTTCTCTAATTTATAATATCATTTTAGGAGACAATCCTAATAATTTCCTCTTCACCCATACAAAATAAAATCAACCCCTTCAAACAAACAGACAAACGACAAAAAACTCCTTTGTTGTCATTTTCCTCCCACAGCTAAAAGAATGAGATCAAGTGCACCTTAGGAACTAGTGTGCACAGGCAAATCTTAATGCACAGGGTGACAGGCTGTTCCTCTTAAATAATTTAGGAGTACTTTCTGGGAAACAATATGTGATCATTAGAGAAATACTATTGAGAAAAGTGACTTCTTGATAAGAGGGAGTTTTGTTTTTGCATTTGGTATAGAATCCGGGCACAGCAGGCAACTTGCAATGTCCCTGTTCTCCAGTCTAAGAGCCACAGAGTCAGAGAATAATTAATGTGACTGCAGCAGTCAATGACTCCCAAGTGCCCAACCTGAATGGCAGGCCTCCTCCTTCCTTTCTCCTCAACGTGGAAAGAAGGAAGAAACCTACCACAGCTACCACAGTAAAATGGAAGAGGCACCAGCAGAGTCTGAGCTCTTTAGCCCTAGGGTCTGGTCTCCAAACCTGATGTGTTATAATGTGCCCATCTGTTGTTCCTGCTCTTTCCCATCCCTTGACAAGGTTATGAGCCTGCAATGTCTTCTCTGTAATCATACAGGACAAACTTAGGTCTTATGGTTTTGTGTCCGATGAGCATGGACAGTTTGCTTCCCTTCTCCCCAGTAGTCTTTGAGAGCACAGGGCATAACAGTACAAAGACTGTGTTTGGTAAACGTAGATGGAATTTTCAAACAATTTTAGGAAAATGTTCTTGAGCACGCGAGTGTGTGCATGCAGGTGTGTGTATGTGTGTGTATCATATTTTGGGTTCAATTTGTGAAATAAATTATTTAACTGGCAGAAATTAAGACCATAGTAAAATCAGGAGAGCTTTCTGAATCCCCATAGGTATGACTACACTAGTAGGAGGCATGGTTGTAATACTCAAATTTCTCAGACAGGTGACTTTACTTTGGCTGAAATCCCAGATTAATCATTAAAATAAATAGAAAAGACATCCACTAAATGGTCAAAAGCAGGCCATCACTGGGAGGATGGGAGGAAGTTTGATGGTCAGTGTCAAGATTCTAGAAGTTTTTACCCAGGTTTTTGTGGTCACTTTATTATACACCTCCCTAATTGTACCTTTTCCACATAGATAAAAAAATATATTTCTGAGGCTGTCTACCAATGTCCAAACCCAATATCATAAATGTAGATTTTAATCTTCAAGTAGCTATTGCGACACTATAGGCATGTAGGAAAAGGAATGTGACTGTTTCAAGTTTTTAATGTATATTAATTCATTTGATTTTCACAATCCTGGTAGGTAAAGTGGGCATTGCAATCTTCATTTTACAGAATTTACAGGAAACTGAGTGTCAAGATTAAGTGACTTGCATTACTTATGAGCACTTGGCTCAGAAAAGGGAGGATTGATTTTTTTCCTTACTCCATGTGCCATTACCTTTCACCAAATTATACTGCATTCTGCTCTGTGTGTGTGTGTTCTGCATGTAGAAGTCCTTAGGTAAACCAATAATAGTAGAATTGACTACCATTAATTTTCCAGTGGTTGGAAATTATTGCTTTTGAATCTTAACAACCCACATTCCATTTTGATGATTGATTTATATCTAAGTTTTTTTTTTTCCTTTCAGATTCTCTCTTACATTTTGTTTCTGAATAATATTCAGGTGTTTAAAAAACAGTCATGCTAGGACCATTACTGCCCTCAAACAAGCAATATTATTGATTATTGAAAATAGCCTACAAAAATTCAAGATCCTGCACAATGTTAAAAATATTCACAACATTGAAATAAGACCATAATAGATAAAATGATCTATGCATTTAATTTTTAAAGATGTGATTCACTTTAAATTACGTGAACATGGGGAATTACGCCCTATTATAATTCAGTGAGCTGGTTACTTATTGAGTATTTGATTTTTTTTGACAACTCTTCTTCCTTGTGGCTGTCTTAATAAAAGTGGACAGTAATTATTTTATAGGAACACTTCAAAGACACTTGAGGATAACATAACACTTTGCATTTATATGGTACAATTTTCAAACTATCACAGAAACACTGCTTCTTTTCTTTCTTGAACCAGACAGAATAAGAAAGATGAATAAATGAATGAGTAAACAAGCAGATAAACAAATCCCTTTATCTTCATGAAAACCCTGTAAGGTGGGCATGATTATTGCCACTTTACTGTCAGAAGATGATACAGAGAGACCAAATGGCTTAGAAGATCCAAAGAACCAACGTGAGGCCGAACCAAATTCAAACCCACACTGTCTCAGTCTAAGGTTCTTTCTACCCCATCATAGGTGGACTTGGAATCTAATCATGTCTTTTTTGTTACTAGAACAGACAGTCACCCTGGTGCTTTAGGTAATACACTAAACTGGCAAATTGCATCTGGTACAGATCCATGCTGAGTAATGGAGAAGTACTGAAAAGGAAGAATGAGTCACTCATTCCATGGGACACTTTTTAGGTTGAGGTTTCATTAAATGCAGCTCCGTGGTTTACTAAGAAGATGTGGCTCAGGCTTAGGATCTGGTTGTAGCTCCACAGGCCCAAGGTCACTGTGAGGGCTGAGAACACCAGAATCACCAGGGTACATGGCAAGCAGAGGTCAGCCCTGCCCTGGGCGTGGGTGCCCTCCTCCCAGGTCTCCTGCGTGGTGCTGAAGGAAATCAAACTACAAGAGCTTCTCTTTCCCCTTTATGGGAGGGAAGTACCAGAGGCAGTTACAAGAGCAAGTGACTCACTTACACAGTTCTGAGCTCCAGCTCTATGCCAAGCATTTGTTGGAGACAAGGCTAGAAAATGCAGCAGGACTCACACTTGTCTTCATGGAGCTGAGTCACACCAGTGCTCACAGTTCTCTGGGCCAAGTTCTCTAACAGAGGCATATTCATAATGCTTTGAGAGCAGAGAATGGAGCAGCTAACCAGGTGTGGAGGATGCATAGGAAGTTTGCTTTAGAGAAATAGGATAATTTCACTGAAAAGTGAGTGTTATGGAGTATGGTAGTGTACTCGTCTTATCTTTCCATTATTCACTTATACACATTCAATTTTCCAGTCAAACTGAATCACTTTCCTTTTTGTAGTAGTAATTATTGCCATTAATATTATTGCTATACCATTACTTAGGTACCTACTGTGTACTAGCACTTTGCTATCTCTTCCATGTATGTCTCATTTAACCCTGACAACAGCTCTCTGAAAGTTGTTTTTTTTTTTTTTTTTTTTTTTTTTTACCATTTTCTCATTACATAGATGAAAAGGTTGAGGCTTAGAAGCCTCCTAGGTCATGTGACTAGTAAGATGTAGAAACTGGATTCAAACTGTGGACTTACTATCTTCTAAATCTGCATCATTAATTCTGAGGTGTTATAGTCACTTACCTCATTTATGTGCTGCTTCTTTGCCTTTGTTTCATTTACCTAGAGTTGCCTCTCTCTTTATCCCAGTTGTCAAGGTCTCACTCAGGGCTTACTTCAGATGCCTATTTCTTTTGAAATCTTTCCTGATTTTGCACTGCTAGAGTAGACTGTCTCCACATGAAGATCTTTGAGCTTGGAAATCATGGCACTCATTTGAGGATAATTGTGAAATCATGACCTAAGAGCCCATAGTCCTGCCTTCAAACAGACTTGATTCATCATGTCCCTCCCTCAAGAGATATGAATCTCTGTTCTTCCTTAACTATCTCCAGGGAAAGGATTTCTACAGTCTCTAAGTAGTCCATTTCTTTTGGCAGATCCACATTGCCTCCACTTGATCTAAATGTGTTCCTTCTTGTTTGATATTCTGCTGTGTTAGAGGCTATCTGTGTTAGAGGCTCACAGATAATGCCCTACCTGAAAATCATCCCTCAAATCCAGTACAGTAACCAGGCAACCCTTTTGCCTTCCCCTCTCTGACTAACCTTTCACAGTTATTGTGACCTTTCCTTCAACGTCTATTTTTCATCTCTTTAATCCTTTTGTCACTGCCCTTTCTCACCTTTAGCAGCAACGGCGAGTAGACCAGGTTCTGACACACAAAGATGCCACTCGCAGGTGGCAGGCAAATTGGCATGCTTAGAACAGCCCCAAACACCCTCCAGGGATTAATAATAAAAACCATTTGATGATGAAATCTGAGTGTATTTTCTTTTCAATGAGACAGTGTCAACTGTTTTCTTCTAAAATAGAAATGAGCAGAATACAAAACTGAGCAGCCTTCATTTCTCCCCGCTCAGGAGGCTGTTGTGACTGATCTAGTTGGTGTTCCTCCTGGCTCAGCCCAGACGGAAGGAAGCTTAGCAGGTGCCGTTGCACACCCCCTTGATAGCTAGCTCTAATTTATGAAAAATTGGAGATGAGTATTTGGAATGCTTTGTTTTCTTTATTTCCTGGTCCAGTTGGTAATATTTTGAATTATTAAAGCAGATGATTTTAACCATTAACTAGAACTCCAAAACAAAGTAGAAAATCATATATATATATATATATATATGTTAAAAATTGGATGACTATGATGGGGCTAGCAGGATTCATCCTTCTGACACTTACTGAACCTTTTCTCTGTATTCTAAAGTTGAGATAGTTTTGAGAGATGGGTGTAGGGAGAGGAAATAAGGGTGGAGATCCTCAAAGTAATCTACTCCACAGACTTTAATTCCCAAATAAGAAATCTGAGGCTCTGAGAGGCTGGATATAATTCATTGGGATTTTATTGGGAGGATTTAGATCAGGATATGTCTTATTACACTCACTGAAAGTCTATTTACAGTATGATCATGCCACCTCTGTTTTTCTTCAAAAAGCACTATGTCAGTGCCATGGAAAAAAGAAATATAAAACTATGGTTCAGATAGCCAAAAACAGTAAAATATAGATCAGGCGAACTTGGGGCTCTGCTTGAATTAGGGATGGAGGCCTGGCGATCTGCCTCCCTTGCCTTTCTTTGCTTCTCCCTCCTAGATGCCTAGGGCTTTGAAAGTGTGTAACAAAATAATTTCTCCAGGGAGATGAAAAAAAAAAAGAAATAGGAGAGTTTTCCTTTGTCAAGAAGAATCCATGTTAGTTAAGGTTAAATGTCAGAAAAATGCAGAGAGTTAGTAACGCCAGAGATAAACCAACAAGGCAATCAAATACACACTAAAAATCTGAGGGCATGGTTAATTGCCAAATGAATGATTCCATAATTGCTGTAAGAATTTAAATATGGAAGCGAAACTGTGAGGAAGGAGAGAAATTTAAACCTCATCTGCAAGAATATGTATGATCTGAATATATAGAAAGCAAAGAGAAGAATTTCTGGGAGATATGGGGAATATTTTGCATCAAGAAAAGGTAAAATAAGTTTGGATAGTAAATAAATCATTTATTATACTGGGGTATTTGATAAACTGAGTTGTTAGAGATAATACTTTAAAGGTAGGTTTGAGTCAGACAATGAAAAGTGCTGAAAGTCAGGTCAAGGAAAATGGAATTTATTGTAATTTCTTAGTATTGAATTGTTTCAGTATTACCCAAAGAGCCAGCCTATAAGAACTGGTCCACACACCTTCCCTGGGTGGATTTTTTTTTTTTTTTTGATAACTTTCACATAGTCTCTAATTTCTGAACCAACAGTGACATCTACCACTTGTTCTAGTTCAGTTTGGCAAGTGTTTTTTTCAAAAGTGTGTCCCCCTATCCCCCAATCTCATTCCTATATCACAGAATACATTTGTCTCCACTCCTGTCATAACAACTGACCGTAAAATACTCTTTGACAAGTGTTGCTTCCAATTACTGTGGAATGTCATACAGCGTGCAACCAATCTGCTGATCTGCCTGCCCCTAGTCGTCCAGCCATCCTCTGACTTCATGCGCAATGTTAGTTGTATCTTCCTATCTTTCAAATGGGGATAGCACTCAAGCAGCATGATTTTCACTGGTATGGACATGACTATCCTAATGTACACAATAGCAAATACCACACACCAAATAATCAATAGAGATGATGAGGATCTACAGAAAAATCTAGGACTTATGTGGGACAAGAAAGGAGACTGAGGTGTGCTACCTGACATGTGATTAGGGGAAAAGAGCTAATAGACATAGAAAAAATCACACAGGGTATAGACAGGGAAGATGCTAGTCTGAATAATTACTTAATTGAGAATTATTTGATTATATTCAATAGTCTATATGATACTCACGATTGTATTTTTGCCTTGTGGTTAAAGGTAAGACACAGTCTTCTTATTGGATCTACACTAAAAGAATCTCAAAAGAAGAATCCATTTCTAATTGATGGAAATTTAGTTGCTGGCAAGAACCACACAATAGGCTCGAAAGAAAATAAGGTGAGTTAATAACAACCACCACATTGGAAAAGACTCTGATGCTGGGAGGGATTGAGGGCAGGAGGAGAAGGGGACGACAAAGGATGAGATGGCTGGATGGCATCACCGACTCGATGGACGTGAGTCTCAGTGAACTCCGGGAGTTGGTGATAGACAGGGAGGCCTGGCGTGCTGCGATTCATGGGGTTGCAAAGAGTCGGACACGACTGAGCGACTGATCTGATCTGATCTGATGAATCTTTGAGTGGAATTGTTTAAGAGCCCCTCCAGGGCTTCCCAGGTGGTACTAGGGGTAAAGAACCCTCTTGCCAATGCAGGAGATGTAAGAGATATGGGTTCGATCCCTGGGTTGGGAAGATCCATTGGAGAAAAAGATCATGGAAACCTACTCCAGTATTCGTGCCTGGAGAATCCCATGAACAGAGGAGCCTGGAAGGGAGTCAAGACACAACTGAAGAGACTTAGCACTCATGCACGCATATACTTACATGAAGTGTAAAAAGTACTGGAAAGGTCACGACGTGCCCATAGGGAGAGACAGTGTGCTAACCTTGGCCTTATTACCAAATATATGATTTGCAGTAAGTCACCTACAGAGGACCAAGTGATTTTCTGGAGATGAGACAACATGTAGTCTAAGAAAATATCTATGCAGTTTATGATAGAACACTGAAAAAGTTGTGAAACTTTGTGGACTATTTTCCAACTTGAGCTCTCAAATTTTATAACTTTGAAATCATCTGTCATGTAAACCAGAGTGTTTACTTAGTTTTTGCTAAAGAACCTTTGCTAGATGACCTTCAAGAACTTTTAATATGTGGCTTCAATTTTCTACTATGTTTAAAAAAAGACAGGTTAACAGTTTTTCTTTATAGTACATATATATGTTTAAATGATAGGTCCTAGATTACAATAGTTGACAACTATTTGCATTATTTTAGCATTTATCAAGTGCTTTTGAATACATCTATTATAGAAATTTTATTATAACATAATCAACAATAAAAAATAAGAATACAAATTTGTATCTTAAAGAAACAAGTCAATTACTGGAGTAGTAATTTATAACCTATAGAAGCCATAGCCAGAATTTAAATCTAGGTCCTCTGACTCCAAATTTCACTCTTTCTAATCTATCATGCAGCCATCATATCACATGTAAATAATGCAGTCTAATGCAAGATATCTAGTTGAGGTTTTTAGCTTTGTTTGTAAAAACACGTAGAACTTTGCTTTTGAAAAATCACCTTCATCTATGAATCACAGGTTGGTTGGAAGACTACAGCCAAGGTATATTCCATCTCATCTTTCCCATCTGTAAGGTGGAGTAAACGGTACCTGCCATCTTCATTTGCTTGCAGGGTGGTTGTGATGATGAGTGATGCTGTGGATGCATAGCTCCTTGGAGTAAGGAAGCCATATAAATCCAAGGTATTTCATCAAGATGCTCCTGATATTTACATAGCTCTCTTCTCCAGGGCATAGAGGGCTTTTATTGCTTCACAGAGCTCTAGGAAATGCAGCAGTAAATGCTCTTTCCAAAAAGGAAGCTGACCAATAAAGTGAATAAGTAGATGACCCCTGCATGGCACAGTAAGGTGATAGTCGTATTGCCCAGTGATGTTCATTAATAATCACTAGTAATAATTAGTCCACTGAGTCTAGCCTGCTGCTGGCTATCACTAAAGTAATAAAAACTCTCCTGTTATAGAATAGTCCATGGTTTCCAAAATGGAATTTATACTGAACTTTTTTATTTTTCCTGAGGCTCTTAAATTCTCAGATAGCTTTCTCCTATACTTCCTTTCTGGTTTCAATAGAAATAGCACAAAAATGCTGACTGTGGAATTCCTGGCCCTCAGAACAATGGAGGGTTTGAATGTTGCAAGAAATATTGGTTTCCTGAGGCTTTCAGATACTTTTTTCTAATGACCTAAATAGCTTGGGGGTGAAAGAGAAAGCAAGAGGTGGGAAAGAGTTGACAAGAGTGAAAATGTTGCATTTTCAAAAGAGAAGTGGAGAGTCTATATGTGTTTCATCTCACGAGGAAGAAAAGTGTGTGTGCTTGGGGTGGGGGAGTGTGGAGGTGGGTTAGTAAGAATGGCAGTATGAAATAGCGGGTATCAGGAAGAAGAAGACCTGAACCCTATGCTTATATAAATTTATTTTTGGATGCGTCAGGTCTCAGTTGTGGCACCAAGCCTTAATTGTCCTGCCCATGTGAGATCTTAGCTCCCCAACCAGGGTTGAATCTGCATTTTCTGTTTGGAAGGTGGATTCCACTGGACCACCAGGAAAGTCCCCTGTGAGCCCCTATGCAGTGGCAGATGCGTGATTCTGCCACTGAGTTTGACCTGGGATAGTTACTTAATCAACCTTGGTTTTTAATATCTGAATCTTTAAAATTAGAACAATACATTAGTAGATCTATAGGAGACTCTTTAAGATTTAGTGTATCCCTAAATATCACCATAAAATTGCCTTCTGCATTAGCTATTTTTTGTCCCTCCACTTTGTGCCATGAGAAAACTTCTTCATATGAGGAAAGAGCAGCCTCGAATTCTTTATGTGGATTTTTGAAGGTGTGAGATGTTCCAGGAGGTTCCAGCATGTTTTTTCAAGGCTGAATTCCCTTTGAGGATAACTGAAGGGACACTGATAAGGGCCTGAGACTCCATGGAGAATCTCTCACTGTGAACCAAGGAATGACAAGTGTTGATTCTATTCACAGACTCCAAGAACAGGCACTTGAGGGGAGAGATCAAATTAGCCAAGATGGCATGTTCAGGCTCTCTCGCTCCACGTTTTGTAGATAACGATTATTTAACAGCTGAGATCATTTACAGCACTGTGCATGCACCTTACGAGGTACCCGCTTGGTCAGGGGCTACTTTGTGCTGTACGGATGTATGCGCTCCACCCAGAAAACTGGGGGCAATCCTGCTGTCACCACTGTGTTTGTTGGGTCAGCCACGAGAGGAGAGAATATAGTGTGCCTGCCGCTATGGCTGCTGTGCCAACCAGGGGAGAATAAATGTGTCTGCATTTCCTATGGCTCCCCTAGTCTCCTTCCAGCCTCTTAGCTCATGCCTTGCCTACCCTGCGTTCAACTAACAGTGTGCACAGCATGAATGGCAATATAACTGGCACAGTCAGCAGGATACCCAGTGGGTAGAGGAGCTTGAGGCGCCTCTGGATGGAGGAAGCCAGTGGCCACCAGACAGCATGTGACACTGTGTGGCTGTGATCCTCTCGGTGTAGGCTCTGGTGGAAGCCTGAGAGGTGGGGGACGGTTCACTGGGTAGCATTGAAAAGGCATTACTGGGGTGAGTTTCTGTTTGCCAAACAAGGCAGCACTGGGCTGCTGCTGGCACCGTGGGGTGGATTTTCCTGACTGCGCTGAAGATGAATATGGATAGCGCTCTCTGTGATGCTGTGCCAGTGCGCAATGTGCAGAGACTCTTGGAAGAACTAGAGCACTGGCTTTAGAGCAAGAACCCCGTGGCCCAGAAAGAACCAGTATCTCGGACAGTGAGGTGATAAGTGATGGTGATGATGAACGTTATGAGACTGCATGTCGCCGCTTGGCAGCGAGGCCTGTTGTACAGCAGAAAGTGAAGCATGAGCAGTCTATGGCACAGAGTGGAGGGAATCCTTGAGGGGCCCCTAGCGTGACTGAATTCTCAATGTATCTACCATATCCTCAGGCAGAGTTGGTCAACTTGGGTAAAAAGTTTTGACAAAAGGAAGGGGAATCTTGACAGCTTGGCTTTTGCAACTCTGGGACACAGGGGTGGGCCTGGCACTCGTGGGAGTGTTGTAGGTCCTTACTGAGAGAAGTAGAAGAATGGCGTGTGAGATACCATTTTGAAAGTGTGAAGACCGCGGAAGGGGCCCAAGCTGCAAGGGGCCCATCTGGGTTTTGCGGATGCAACTGTGGGATGATTTGTGTGAAAGTATACTCAACTCACTCCAGTGATCTTGCCTAGAAAATCCCATGGATGGAGGAGCTTGGTGCAGGCTACTGTCCATGGGGTCGCAAAGAGTCGGGCACGATGGAGTGACTTCACTTTCATACTGTAAAGTAGACGTTAAAAAAAAAAAAAAAATCTACCTCTGCTTTATTGACTACACCAAAGCCTTTGACTGTGTAGATCACAACAGACTGTGGAAAATTCTTCAAGAGATGGGAATACCTGCCGCATGAGAAATTTGAATGCCTGTCAAGAAGCAACCATGATAATCACGATGATAAACGAAGATAATCACGATGGTGTGATCACTCACCTAGAGCCAGACATCCTGGAATGTGAAGTAAAGTGGGCCTTAGGAAGCATCACTATGAACAAAGCTAGTGGAGGTGATGGAATTCCAGTTGAGCTATTTCAAATCCTGAAAGATGATGCTATGAAAGTACTACACTCAATTGTCAGCAAATTTGGAAAACTCAGCAGTGGCCACAGGACTGGAAAAGGTCAGTTTTCATTCTAAACCCAAAGAAAGGCAATACCAAAGAATGCTCAGACTACTACACAATTGCACTCATCTCACATGCTAGTAAAGTAATGCTTGAAATTCTCCAAGCCAGGCTTCAGCAATACATGAACTGTGAACTTCCTGATGTTCAAGCTGGTTTTAGAAAGGCAGGGGAACCAGAGATCAAATTTCCAACATCTGCTGGATCATTGAAAAACAAGAGAATTCCAGAAAAACATCTATTTCTGCATTATTGACTATGCCAAAGCCTTTGACTG
Organism: Bison bison bison; assembly: GCF_000754665.1. Taxonomy (NCBI): domain Eukaryota; kingdom Metazoa; phylum Chordata; class Mammalia; order Artiodactyla; family Bovidae; genus Bison; species Bison bison. The sequence continues at coordinate 220,473 of NW_011494877.1, read as the reverse complement.
TGTGGATCACAATAAACTGTGAAAATTCTGAAAGAGATGGGAATACCAGACCACCTGACCTGCCTCTTGAGAAACCTGTATGCAGGTCAGGAAGCAACAGTTAGAACTGGACATGGAACAACAGACTGATTCCAAATAGGAAAAGGGGTACGCCAAGACTGTATATTGTCAGCCTGCTTATTTAACTTATATGCAGAGTACATTACGAGAAATGCTGGGCTGGAGGGAGCACAAGCTGGAATCAAGATTGCCGGGAGAAATATCAATAAGCTCAGATATGCAGATGACACCACCCTTATGGCAGAAAGTGAAGAGGAACTAAAAAGCCTCTTGATGAAGGTGTAAGAGGAGAGTGAAGAAGTTGGCTTAAAGCTCAATATTCAGAAAACGAAGATCATGGCATCTGGTCCCATCACTTCATGGGAAATAGATGGGGAAATAGTGGAAACAGTGTCAGACTTTATTTTTTGGGGCTCCAAAATCACTGCAGATGGTGACTTCAGCCATAAAATGAAAAGACACTTACTCCTTGGAAGAAAAGTTATGACCAACCTAGATAGCATATTCAAAAGCAGAGACATTACTTTGCCAACAAAGGTCTGTCTAGTCAAGGCTATGGTTTTTCCAGTGATCATGTATGGATGTGAAAGTTGGACTGTGAAGAAAGCTGAGTGCTGAAGAATTGATACTTTTGAACTGTGGTGTTAGAGAAGACTTCTGAGAGTTCCTTGGACTGCAAGGAGATCCAACCAGTCCATTCTAAAGGAGATCAGTCCTGGGTGTTCTTTGGAAGGACCGATGCTAAAGCT
>NW_011494877.1:218987-219564 GCF_000754665.1 Bison bison bison | reverse complement strand
GACTGAGCGACTTCACTTTCACTTTTCACTTTCATGTATTGGAGAAGGAAATGGCAACCACTCCACTGTTCTTGCCTGGAGAATCCCAGGGATGGGGGAGCCTGGTGGGCTGCCATCTATGGGGTCACACAGAGTTGAACACGACTGAAGTGACTTAGCAGCACACACGCTAGTAAAGTAATGCTCAAAATTCTCCAAGCCAGGCTTCAGCAATACGTGAACCATGAACTTCCTGATGTTCAAGCTGGTTTTAGGAAAGGTAGAGGAACCAGATATCAAATTGCCAACATCCACTGGATCATGGAAAAAGCAAGAGAGTTCCAGAAAAACATCTATTTCTGCTTTATTGATTATGCCAAAGCCTTTGACTGTGTGGATCACAATAAACTGTCGAAAATTCTGAAAGAGATGGGAATACCAGACCACCTGACCTGCCTCTTGAGAAATCTGTATGCAGGTCAGGAAGCAACAGTTAGAACTGGACATGGAACAACAGACTGGTTCCAAATAGGAAAAGGAGTTCGTCAAGGCTGTATATTGTCACCCTGCTTATTTAACTTATATGCAGAGTACATCA
>NW_011494877.1:215107-218887 GCF_000754665.1 Bison bison bison | reverse complement strand
GCTGGATGGCATCACCGACTCGATGGACATGAGTTTGGGTGAACTCTGGGAGTTGGTGATGGACAGGGAGACCTGGCGTGCTGCAATTCATGGGGTCACAAAGAGTCAGACACGACTAAGCAACTGAACTGAACTAAAACAGGGCTCTAGAATTACTCAGTTTTTAAAAAATATGAGCCAAGACCTCTCATTCTTTTTTTTTTTTTTTTAGACTATTGGAATGGAGTTGCTTTATTTTTGTATTTCTACTGTACAGAAAATAAATCAGCTATAAGTATGCATATACCCTCTTTACTTCAGGTCACTACAGAGCATTGAATAGAGTTCCCTGAGCTATACAGTAGGTGATCATTAGCTATCTATTGTATACATAAGATCAATAGTGTATATATATTAATCTCAGTCTTCCAACTTATCCTGCTAGAATTACCTACATTTGTACTGTTCCTTACATCTTCTTAAAAGTAATCAGTGCATGATAAACTCTTACTAGGTAATTTTAAACAAACACTTGAGGTCTTTTTCCTTCTAGAAAGAGCTGAAACTCCCTTTTTCCACCTTAAAGAAATAGTTAATAGTACCACTGTGGTGTTGTAATAAAATATACTAATTTTACAGGTACTTTCCATTTTACAATTTGTTTAAAGAGTATCTTTGATTCCTGAAAGGGGGCAATTGAACATAAGGAAATGAAGCTTTCCTCTCTAGCTCATATCGTGTCTTTTTGATCATGTCATATCTGGTGTATTACACAATGTTTCTACTATCAGAAATTTTTCTTGTGACCTCCTATGGTGATGGTTATACAGGAATGTCAGCCAGGATTATAACCTAAAGTTCTAATTTGCTTTCTCAGTCTATTCTACTTTGGATAAGAAGAGTCATATCTCCATGTGGATTCAAGTACAGCCTCCAGTTCATATACACTTCATAGGTTTGGACTTAAGTAATATGACCACAGAAATGGAAAGTATGAGCTTTGATTTAAACTGAAGGTTCTACATAGGAATCATTTTCATTTGACAATTGAACAATTGTTTTAATTTTCCAGATTACTCTGGAATTATCCCTCTGTGACTATCCAGCTCTGGACCAAAGCTTAGAATATTGGAATTGAACAGCTACCTAGTCCAATTTCATGGATAAAGACTGGAGATTATTCTTATAAAATCAATTGTCTTTTTTTTTTTTCCTACTTTTATCTGTAAACGCAACATATTTGACAGTTGAGCATTCTTCTCATAAATATAGCCCAGGGGCTAATTTGCATTGTCACAGGTTGAAGTGGGATGCCTCGTATTTCAGGAGCCTCTTTAGAAAAGGCTCTCTGGCTCCATGTCTTGGATTACAAGAAGGACTTTGAAAAGGTTTAAGGGGATTTTTCCCAATTAAGGCCCAGATACTTACATGATGGACATGATCCCCCCTGGGGAGAAGATCTTCACAAAAGTAAAATAGCAGGAGAGAGAAACAGAGCACAGAGTACTTAAGTTAGGAAGACTAGGTAGAACATAACATGTATTTGGTTTTTACACTTTTGGACTCAGTCAGTGAAACATAGAATAATGTCTTGCTCCTTTGGCTCTGTAGCTCAAGCCAGTTTATCTAGTCTAGTTCTGATATAGATGGAGCCTGTAGGAGCAAAGTCTCTCCATGCCAAGCATGCTCTGGCAGACAAACATGCTGACCTGGAGGAGAGGCAGCAGGCTCAGCCAGAGTTGGGAGAAGTGTCCCTGGCAGGGATGTGAAACAACAGATGTAGACCTGAGAGGAGAGCAGTGGGCAATTATGATACCAACTGGAATTGCAATGTGGTATGTGTTGGTGTCTCAACAGGATATGTGGCTATAGTAGGAATAATAATAATAACATTAACACATTTTCTGCTGGGTTATTTTCACATATTATCACATTTAATTTTCATAGTAATCACATAAAAGACCTGTTATTGTCTTTTTAATGCATATTTAAAAAGTAGAAGTTGCAAGACTTTAAAACCACACAGTTATAAAATTGGAGCTAAGATTTGGACTCATTCTGACTTGAAACAAAACCACTTCAATGTTACAAACAATAGAAATTGTCCCTGAAATGAATGGGCCTTTGGTGACCCAGGGACAGGGTTAACACATTCTCAGTAGAACCATCTTGCCAGCAGTGGTCAGTACTGGGAAATGATGGGCCATGTTTGGAGTGTCTGGAGGAAGAATTGTAGAACAGAGTAGGGTTATAAGAAACAGAGACAATGTATAGAGTGGCCCTTGGAGGGGGAGACAGAAACTAGGATCAGTAATGGTGTCCATGCTTCCCTTCTAGTCTGAGAGCATTTGAAAGGGCAAGAATGGTGTCTTATTAATTTTTGTATTTTCAGCACTTAGGATAGTATCTAGTGTATTTAAAGTGGTACACAGATTCTTAAGTGTTTGAACTCAAGGTGGTTGCACAAGACTCAAGTTAGCAGGGAGGTGGCGGTCAGCTGTAATGGACAAGATCAGATGCCATCAGGGTGATGCCAGCATGACTCTGCTATATAGAGGGTCAAGTCTACCCCAATTTGGCAGGGTCATTGGGATCCACCAGAAGTAGAGGGCATTGTTTCCCTATTACATCTGCAGTCCCCAACCTTTTTGACACCAGGGAGCATTTCATGGAAGACGATTTTTCCATGGAGCAGGTTGAGGGGATGGTTTCAGCATGATTCAAGAGCATTATATTTATTGTGCACTTTATTTCTACTATCATTACATCAGCTCCACTTCAGATCATAAGGCATTAGGTCCAGAGGTTAGAGACCCCTGCCTTACATGACGAAGGCAGTATCCTCTGGCAGATAACTTTTACTTTGAGGGGATATGATTTAATATACTTATTAGTTTTTGTAGTATAAATTTATTTATTTTAATTGGAGGAACTCCTTATTACCAAATTCAGACTTAAATTGAAGAAAGTAGGGAAAACCACTAGACCATTCAGGTATGACCTAAATCAAATCCCTTATGGTTATACAGTGGAAGTGAGAAATAGATTTAAGGGCCTAGATCTGATAGATAGAGTGCCTGATGAACTATGGAATGAGGTTCAGGACATTGTACAGGAGACAGGGATCAAGACCATCCCCATGGAAAAGAAACGCAAAAAAGCAAAATGGCTGTCTGGGGAGCCCTTACAAATAACTGTAAAAAGAAGAGAAGTGAAAAGCAAAGGAGAAAAGGAAAGATATAAACATCTGAATGCAGAGTTCCAAAGAATAGCAAGAGTTCAGAAAGCCTTCATCAGCAATCAATGCAAAGAAATAGAGGAAAACAACAGAATGGGAAAGACTAGAGATCGTGTCAAGATAATTAGAGTTACCAAGGGAACATTTCATGCAAAGATGGGCTCGATAAAGGACAGAAATGGTATGGACCTAAAAAAAGCAGAAGATATTCAGAAGAGGTGGCAAGAATACACAGAAGAACTGTACAAAAAAGATCTTCACGATCCAGATAATCATGATGATGTGATCACTGAACTAGAGCCAAACATCCTGGAATGTGAAGTCAAGTGGGCCTTAGAAAGCATCACTACGAACAAAGCTAGTGGAGGTGATGGAATTCCAGTTGAGCTATTCCAAATCCTGAAAGATGATGCTGTGAAAGTGCTGCACTCAATATGCCAGCAAAATTGGAAAACTCATCAGTGGCCACAGGAATGGAAAAGGTCAGTTTTCATTCCAATCCCAAAGAAAGGCAATGCCAAAGAATGCTCAAACTACCACACAGTTGCACTCATCTCACATGG
>NW_011494877.1:211626-214761 GCF_000754665.1 Bison bison bison | reverse complement strand
CCACCTGACCTGCCTCTTGAGAAATCTGTATGCAGGCCAGGAAGCAACAGTTAGAACTGGACATGGAACAACAGACTGGTTCCAAATAGGAAAAGGAGTTCGTCAAGGCTGTATATTGTCACCCTGCTTATTTAACTTATATGCAGAGTACATCATGAGAAACGCTGGACTGGAAGAAGCACAGGCTGGAATCAAGATTGCTGGGAGAAATATCAATAACCTCAGATATGCAGATGACACCACCCTTATGGCAGAAAGTGAAGAGGAACTAAAAAGCCTCTTGATGAAGGTGAAAGTGGAGAGTGAAAAAGTTGGCTTAAAGCTCAACATTCAGAAAACGAAGATCATGGCATCATGGTCCCATCACTTCATGGGAAATAGATGGGGAAACAGTGGAAACAGTGTCAGACTTTATTTCTTTGGGCTGCAAAATCACTGCAGATGGTGACTTCAGCCATGAAATTAAAAGATGCTTACTCTTTGGAAGGAAGGTTATGACCAACCTAGATAGCATATTCAAAAGCAGAGACATTACTTTGCCAACAAAGGTCCGTCTAGCCAAGGCTATGGTTTTCCAGTGGTCATGTATGGATGTAAGAGTTGGACTGTGAAGAAGGCTGAGCACCGAAGAATTGATGCTTTTGAACTGTGGTGTTGGAGAAGACTCTTGAGAGTCCCTTGGACTGCAAGGAGATCCAACCAGTCCATTCTGAAGGAGATCAGCCCTGGGATTTCTTTGGAAGGAATGATGCTAAAGCTGAAACTCCAGTACTTTGGCCACCTCATGCGAAAAGTTGACTCATTGGAAAAGACTCTAATGCTGGGAGGGATTGGGGGCAGGAAGAGAAGGGGACAACAGAGGATAAGATGGCTGGATGGCATCACTGACTCTATGGACATGAGTCTGAGTCAACTCCGGGAGTTGGTGATGGACAGGGAGGCCTGCGTGCTGCGATTCATGGGGTCGCAGAGAGTCGGACATGACTGAGCAACTCAACTGAACTGATACTTATCAGTTTTTAAGAACTTATTATATGCAAGCCACTGTGCTAAGTTCTGAGGCAAACAAAACTCCCGAAGTCCTTCCCCATAAGAGATGTGTGTGTGTGCTCAGTCATGTCTAATTCCTTGAAACCCTCTGGAATGTAGCCTATCAGGCTCCTCTGTCCATTTTCCAGACAAGAATACTTAAGTGGGTTGCCATGACCTCCTCCAGGGAATCTTCCTGACCCAGGGATGGAACTTGTGGCTCCTGCACTGGCAGGCAGATTCTTTACCACTGGGGAATCTTATGGGAAGTCCATAAGAAACTTACCAGGTGATTACAGGCAACTAAGCAATTACATTGCAATATGAGAAGCACAGCAATAGTAGAAGAACCAGGTACAATAGGAATAAATATTAGGAATGTCTAGCCCAGATATGGAGATTCAAGGACAGCTTTCCAGAGAAAGTGGAATGAGGCATTCAATTTGGATTAGACCTGAGTTTGAAGTCCTGTTCCATCATTTTGTAGCCACAGACATTTGAAAAGTTGCTTAATCTATCAGCGTTTCAGTTTTCCTATCTTTGAAACAGGGAAAGTTTAAAATGACCATTTATATTTATTCAGTAATTGTATGAAGTAAAGTGCTTAAAGTACCCTGCATATTAAGGTGCAGGGTACAAACAGATGGTCAAGAGCGTTTTCACCCAGCTCCATCCTTCCCTTTTTTGTGGGAATGCTAAAATACTTTGTGTTAATATGGTGGCCACATTGGCTTCTCAAAATCACTTGAATCTTTATGAAACAATATGATTTTGTCATTTTCCATCTTTTTCAGGGATACTTGTGTTTCTAGAGTCATGTAGAATCTGAAATCATTAACTCATGTCATGCAGCGATGACATCCAGGTAATACTTCACCTTATAAATAATAATAAAAAAATAAACTCATGGGAATGCAGAGTACCTTAGAGTGTTATATAATGTTTAGCATATGCAGATAACTTATGGTTTCTTGGTTTTTCAGAATGCTTACCCAGATGTTGCTTACCCAGATGCTTACCCAGGCAAAATTTATCTTTTCTTGGGCCTGTGTACAAAGTCTGGGAATACTAAACTAGGAGAGGGAGTGTTTTAACTGCAGAAGACAATTGTTTTTAGTTTTCTCCATAGAGATTGTCCCATAAACTGAAGTGTGAATGAAAAATTTAGCAACAACAGTGTTCTTTTTGTTTGTTTGTTTGTTTTTTATGGTCTTTTTTTTTCTGATTTTATTTTATTTTTAAACTTTACATAATTGTATTAGTTTTGCCAAATATCAAAATGAATCCGCCACAGGTATACATGTGTTCCCCATCCTGAACCCTCCTCCCTCCTCCCTCCCCATACCATCCCTCTGGGTCATCCCAGTGCACTAGCCCCAAGCATACAGTATCGTGCATCGAACCTGGACTGGCAACTCGTTTCTTACATGATATTTTACATGTTTCAATGCCATTCTCCCAAATCTTCCCACCCTCTCCCTCTCCCACAGAGTCCATAAGACTGTTCTATACATCAGTGTCTCTTTTGCTGTCTCGTACACCGGGTTATTGTTACCATCTTTCTAAATTCCATATATATGCGTTAGTATACTGTATTTATGTTTTTCCTTCTGGCTTACTTCACTCTGTATAATAGGCTCCAGTTTCATCCACCTCATTAGAACTGATTCAAATGTATTCTTTTTAATGGCTGAGTAATACTCCATTGTGTAAGTGTACCACAGCTTTCTTATCCATTCATCTGCTGATGGACATCTAGGTTGCTTCCATGTCCTGGCTATTATAAACAGTGCTGCGATGAACATTGGGGTACACGTGTCTCTTTCCCTTCTGGTTTCCTCAGTGTGTATGCCCAGCACTGGGATTGCTGGATCATAAGGCAGTTCTATTTCCAGTTTTTTAAGGAATCTCCACACTGTTCTCCATAGTGGCTGTACTAGTTTGCATTCCCACCAACAGTGTAAGAGGGTTCCCTTTTCTCCACACCCTCTCCAGCATTTATGATTTGTAGACTTTTGGATCGCAGCCATTCTGACTGGCATGTAATGGTACCTCATAGTGGTTTTGATTTGCATTTCTCTGATAATGAGTGATGTTGAGCATCTT
>NW_011494877.1:210847-211526 GCF_000754665.1 Bison bison bison | reverse complement strand
TTCCATTCACCATTGCAACAGAAAGAATAAAATACTTAGGAATATATCTACCTAAAGAAACTAAAGACCTATATATAGAAAACTATAAAACACTGGTGAAAGAAATCAAAGAGGACACTAATAGATGGAGAAATATACCATGTTCATGGATTGGAAGAATCAATATAGTGAAAATGAGTATACTACCCAAAGCAAATTATAGATTCAATGCAATCCCTATCAAGCTACCAACATTATTCTTCACAGAGGTATAACAAATAATTTCACAATTTGTATGGAAATACAGAAAACCTCGAATAGCCAAAGCTATCTTGAGAAAGAAGAATGGAACTGGAGGAATCAACCTACCTGACTTCAGGCTCTACTACAAAGCCACAGTTATCAAGACAGTATGGTACTGGCACAAAGACAGAAATATTGATCAATGGAATAAAATAGAAAGCCCAGAGATAAATCCACGCACATATGGACACCTTATCTTTGACAAAGGAGGCAAGAATATACAATGGATTAAAGACAATCTCTTTAACAAGTGGTGCTGGGAAATCTGGTCAACCACTTGTAAAAGAATGAAACTAGACCACTTTCTAACACCATACACAAAAATAAACTCAAATGGATTAAAGATCTCAACGTAAGACCAGAAACTATAAAACTCCTAGAGGAGAACATAGGCAAA
>NW_011494877.1:210113-210747 GCF_000754665.1 Bison bison bison | reverse complement strand
GGTACCTCATAGTGGTTTTGATTTGCATTTCTCTGATAATGAGTGATGTTGAGCATCTTTTCATGTGTTTGTTAGCCATCTGTATGTCTTCTTTGGAGAAATGTCTATTTAGTTCTTTGGCCCATTTTTTGATTGGGTCATTTATTTTTCTGGAGTTGAGCTGTAGGAGTTGCTTGTATATTTTTGAGATTAGTTGTTTGTCGGTTGCTTCATTTGCTATTGTTTTCTCCCATTCTGAAGGCTGTCTTTTCACCTTGCTAATAGTTTCCTTTGATGTGCAGAAGCTTTTAAGGTTAATTAGGTTCCATTTGTTTATTTGCAGATGACATGATCCTCTACATAGAACCCTAAAGATTCCACCAGAAAATTACTAGAAATAATCAATGACTATAGTAAAGTTGCAGGATATAAAATCAACACACAGAAATCCCTTATATTCTTATACACTAATAATGAGAAAACAGAAAGAGAAATTAAGGAAACAATTCCATTCACCATTGCAACAGAAAGAATAAAATACTTAGGAATATATCTACCTAAAGAAACTAAAGACCTATATATAGAAAACTATAAAACACTGGTGAAAGAAATCAAAGAGGACACTAATAGATGGAGAAATATACCATGTTCATGG
>NW_011494877.1:189938-210013 GCF_000754665.1 Bison bison bison | reverse complement strand
TACACAAAAATAAACTCAAATGGATTAAAGATCTCAACGTAAGACCAGAAACTATAAAACTCCTAGAGGAGAACATAGGCAAAACACTCTCCGACATACATCACAGCAGGATCCTCTATGACCCACCTCCCAGAATATTGGAAATAAAAGCAAAAACAACAGTGTTCTAACAGTGATTGTGATGACCATATGTCCTTAAACCGGCCATTTGCAGCAAATTGCAATGAAGATAACTAATACAGTGGCCACGGACACTCCAGTCCAAGCCAGTCCCATCATCGTGAAGGCTTGGCTTAAGAGTTCCAGGTTTCCACAAACTTAACAAAACTCTATCCTTGTTGACTTTTGTATAACAATAACGACAGGAACACAGGAGCAATATTTCTGCAATCAGAAACTTCATAACATCATGAAATCGAATATCTATTCACCACATGCACTGCTTCCTGGAAGAGACCTCGGGCCCTTTGTGTGGGTGGAGCCAGAACATCTAAACTGTAATTCTCAAAACACTTAACAATTCCCCATACTTTATGAGTAAAAAGAAAAATCCTAGGGGGCATTTGAAGATATTTGGCTTAGGACTTGAAGTATGCCAGTGCCCTTTACATTTTTTCTTGCTTTGTACCCCTAGGCTCTTTTGCATAGATTTCATTCACTTCCAAAAGGAGGAAAAACTAGAAATCATACAGACAGTACTAAGGATCAGCATTAGGATAAATGTAAAAAGAAGTTATGCAAACAATGGAGAAGAGGGCAGTGGGGTCTGAAATTGGCTTGGGATCCGTCTTTCTGAAGGACTGAGAACGTTGGTGTTAGAATGGAACACAGTGAATTAATTCTAAAAGGCTTTGTTCATCCTTCTATTTATGACTCTTGCACTCTTTGGTCTAAATATGTTGTCCTAAATTGACTTTGTTTCTCTTCCTGTGATGCAGACACTCTTAAATGACTTACTGCATTTTTGCAACAGTTAGAGTTGTGCAGAGTACATTTTCGTGTACTGATCCCACCCTCTCATAAAGTGAGGCAAATGACATTTTCCCCATTACAGAAGTAGATATTGGGAGATTTTAGAACAGTAGAGAACTTGGACTATAGACCTAAGTTTCCTGATTCTCAGTCTAGATTTTCCCAGTAAATTATGCTGCCACCCTGATCCTGGCTGTTGTTAATTTCAATATGAGACTAATTTCTTCATTATCAATGACATGAAGTTCTATCAGCAGATGCACATAATATGATTTTCCCTCTCTCTTCTCTTCTGAATCACAGCAAAACCATTTGTGGCCACTGTAATGAAGTTTCCTAGGAAGTAGGAAAGAGAATCTAGGAAGTAGAGGGAGCAGACAAAGAATCAGAGAGAATTAATATCCTGTCCTTTCCTTCTATAGATGATTCTGTGACTATTTACATACATGAGATAATAATTAACAGGTGAGCCCTTTGAGCTCTGAAGGGAAAAAAGTGTCATGTTATTGCTTGGATTAATTGGGTCTTAGCACAATATAACAGTAAAGAGATTATCAAGATAAATTTTAATTCTCTATTTTGAGGTAAAAATGTCAGGTGTGCAGAAATCTAATTGGATGTAAGGGTATGACAATTCTGTAACTTCTCATTGTATGTGGAATCACTCTAAGAGTTGAACAGCCTGACTTTTGTCTAATACTCCTCAATCTCTGGCTTTCTTTCAGCTCTTAGAATTATAAGTAATAAAATCTTATCAGGCATCTTGGCATATGTTATTGGGATATTGCAACTTAAATCTCTATTAAAATTCACTGTTTTGAAAGTGTCGATCTCTTCCTGGTTCAGATCTCATCATAGAGTAACACTCAACCTCCTCAGAAGGTTTCCAGGGCACACTCTCCTGGTACCAGTGGATTTGGGCATGCTGTTAACACTCTTATAAGAGAGTTTAGAAAAGTTTGGGTTTGAATTCCAGCTCTGGTATTTATTTTATAAACAGGATGATCATATTCCTGGCTTGACCTGGGCAATTCCAAGTTATCTATTATGCCAGAATCATTATTATAGCTCTGCCTTTCATTCTCAAAAGGGCCCTTACCATGCTATATATGTGGTACCCTGGAAAAATCACAGCCTCTTTAATCTGTACCTTTTCTCATCTGGAAAAAAAATTTGAAAAACTTTGCTAATTTGAAATACATAGTAAGTATTGAAATACTGACTATTAACATTATTTTTTGCAGCATTCCGTCTATGGGCCTTTGAAGGATGACTGACATGTTCTGTTGCTCTCCCATGGCAGTTCTGAAAAGCAGCTGCTGGAGTCCATCTTTAATGGGACTTTCATCTGACAATCTCTGGTTTAGATTGGCATAACATCCAGAGTTTTTATACCTGATGTCTGTCTTTCCTGGTTGAGAAGACCTCTCCTCTACTCCAGTTGGACATCTAGGCACTGACAGTGTTTCCCAGGCTCAGCCTGATCCTACTCTATGTCATATTTAATGGATTTCTCCAGATACCTGGGCTCTGCCTCTTCTTGAAAGTCTTATTTTTAAAAATTAGAATTGATTGACAATGTTGTGTTAATTTCTGCTAAAACTTGAAAGTCTTGGGATCTCACCCTGGCATTCCCACTTCTTTCTCAATGATGTTGGGTGAGTGGAGCAGCAGAGATACAATGCAGTTAAACAGACAGTGAAGAAGAGAGGGGAACAGTGGGGGAAATGTGAAGAGCCAAGGGGCTGGCCAAAGGTGAAGCCCTTTAAAGAAAGTGGAGGTAAAATGTTAGGTGCAGACAGCAGGGGCTAAGGGTAAAGGCAGAAAACCCAGGTTAACATGTGAAGACAGGAGCCTACAGTTTGATAAATGCAAGTTCAGAGCAAGAGCAAACAGAGTACAAATAAGAAAGGCATGGCGGATTCATTTTGATATTTGGCAAAACTAATACAATTATGTAAAGTTTAAAAATAAAATAAAATTAGAAAAAAAATACAAAAAAAAAAAATAAAAAAAATTAGAAAAAAAAAAATAAAAGCAGATCCAATTCTAAAAAAAAAAAAAACCCAGAAAGGCATGGGTGTTTGCTGCAAAGAATATTGAGATGTCTTCTACTTTCCAAGCTGGCTGGTTTGAGTGGTGAATGGGAGTGTGGAAGGCTTAGAGACAAGGGTGAGTGGACATTCTTCCACTCTCTCAAATGGATGCCTTCTTGGATATGGATGCCTTCTTAGAATTGGACTGAAGTGGTCACAGTCTCATCAATTTCATCTCAGTTATGATTCTTGAATCCTCCTTGGACCATTGCTTGTCCTCCTGCTGCTGCTGCTGCTAAGTCACTTTAGTCGTGTACAACTCTGTGCGACCTCATAGATGGTAGCCCACCAGGCTCCTCCATCCCTGGGATTCTCCAGGCAGGAACACTGGAGTGGGCTGCCATTGCCTTCTCCCTGAAATGCTATTAAATCTTTCCTAGAACTAAGACTGCCTTTGTTCTCTGAATGATATTCTTTGTTGTGGCCCAAGTCTCTCCTGGGAAATGAAGTGGTTGCCAAGAACAGGTAAGAATCTCACACTCAAGGGTACTGCTAAAAATCCCAAGCACAGCCCCAGAACAGGATTTAAAGTTCCTTGCTCCAATCCAGATTCCAAGGATGTACTAGAGAAGGGCTACTCTGGACCTAGCCAACATTTTGTACATTGCTACCTGTGTTAGCTCTATTTTCTGTTTTCCTCATGCTCTGACATCAGAGGCCTCTGAACTCTGATGACCCAGACAGGGACAGCCCCTTCCAGGGTTAGCTAATTCTTAGATATTAATAGTAAAGGCTTACCTGTAAATATGTCTTTGATAGGCAAACCAACTAATTCTAAGCTCACATCCCCAGTAGTCTTGAAACTCTATGCACCTGGCTCAGTCACCACAGGGCTAGGTACTGGATAACTAGAGAATATTTCTATAGCCTAGAGCCCATTGGATTTATTCAAAGTATCTGTTCCTAAACCTGTTTACTCTACCTCATGATTCCTTTTCTAGACAAGCACAATCAAGTCTCTTGCCAGCGGTTCCTTTCTCTCTCTATGCCTGCACATGTTGCTTTGGTGCTTCCCAATTGGCCTTGAATGGGATGCTGTGCCATTACTCCTGTTTCTAAGGGGCTAGGAGGATAATAAAGTTCTTCATGACATGATTTCTGCATCTGTGTGTCTTACCACACCTAATCAAAACAAATCTTGGGCACTACTATAACCCCTCTGTTCATGCTCTGTTATTATAATTGTACAAGACTATTTTGGAGTGAAAACTGAGCTCTGCTCTTTTCAGTATCTGCCCTCTCTCATAACAACACACTTTGAACCTAGCGCATGTGTATCACAAATGACCAAAATCGTAGATGGAAGATTTTTCTATCTGGGAAGGAGAACTAGGCCAGGCCTTGGTCAAGTTTGGGAGAATGATACTGGTCTTGATTGAGGCAACTTTAGCTTCAGCAAATAAACAATGTATAGAATATTTGGTGCTATTCCTTTGACCCTCCAACCATTTTTTTTTCCCCCCTGCAGGATTGTGTCCCAGATTTCAGAGGTTTTAGCAGAATGTGCAGAGTGAAGATTCTACCAGATTAGAGAAATAGTATAGGCTCGCTGCTTTTTTTATATTGTTTCAGATCGGAATAGCAGAGAAGGAGGGGGCAATGTTCAGCACCTAAATTCTATCTAATCAGCATAAAAATTATTTCAGACTTCACCAAAATTGCAGCCTTCAGCTTTTATTTCTTCCTCCATTATCTGAACCCTGAGGTCTCAGGTTATCTGAGTTGTTTATGGATGACAACACAGAGATATACAGTCAATTTTTATTATTTTGCAGTAGTTATATTCTATAAAATCACCACAAATTTTGAATTAGCAACTACTAAACCATTGTTCCTAGTGGAAAATATAGTGTTAGGTTTCTGCAAGCTTTTGCTCACAATATTTTCATCAACTTATCCATACCTACCTGTGTTTGTGTTTAAAAAACCAGTTTGATCACTAACATTGATCTTGCAACCATCAGCACTGTAAGAATGTTCAAATGAAGCTAATCTGACACACATTTTCTTGGTCAGGTGTATCATTTCCTTCTTGCACTCAGCAGCACTAGATGTTAATAGCACCTTAGTATTATGCTCGAAGGATGATTGAAACAGAATAAATTATCCCAGAAAAGCACAAAAATGGGAAATGTGGCATTAAATAAACCCCCAAAGATTTACACTATGAGAGCCAAAACAAGAAGGCACAGCATTGGGACTTCCCTGGTGGTCCAGATGGCTAAGTGGCTAAGATTCTGAGGTCCTGATGAAAGGGCCCTGGGTTTGATCTTGGTCAGGGAACTAGATCCCACAGTATTGCCTTGTTCAACCTCAGCCAGGAAAGGCACATTGGGTAGCTCAGATTTTTCACAACTCAGAATGTCTGTGAATAACTGCAAAAGCATTATGTATATCAGTTTGGGGGTTACTAATGCATTTTAATGAAGAGGTGAATTTACAAATATGAAATCCATGAATAACAAGGATTGACTTTAAAAATCATATGAAAAGGCCCATAGCACTCCAATGCCAGCTCTTCCAAGATCTATTCTTGACCGAGCCTACTATTCTCCATTCACAACACACTCTGTCTCTTCCTTGTTTCTGTCCCACTTGCCACTTTCACCGGCTGGAATTCTGTTGGTGTAAGTCTAGTTTAAGCTCAGGAACATTGATACAACTACTTTCTTGAGCTTCAACTCATTGGGATTTCTTATATCTTATGAGTTTTCCTCTCTGCCTTCTTCAGCCTAGCATGTGAGCAGTCTAGTGTATATAGGACTCTTTTTTTTTTTTATTATCAACAACTCACTTCTGTGGATAGCCTCAGTGGATAGCCATGAGTGTATATTCTAGGGCTGGACATCTTCTCAGGCAACTGATCTGGAAAGTCAGCCTTGCACACCCAAACTGGACTTGCTTTATGACATGCAATGTCTGCTTACTCTTAGTACAAGGGTTGTGCTACATCATGGGACAGCTGATTACATGTTAAAAGAGTTTTAATCATGAGAAAAGTATTCCTCCCCTTAAAGTTGAACTTAAATTTGAATCTCTATAATTTTCATTTCCAGTCTCAAAAATTTTATGATCATAGTACACTTTATTGATTTACTATCATTTTGACCAATTTTTTTGCTGACTGTATAGAGCTTCTCCATCTTTGGCTGCAAAGAATATATCAATCTGATTTTGGTGTTGACCATCTGGTGATGTCCATGTGTAGACTCTTCTCTTGTGTTGTTGGAAGAGGGTGTTTGCTATGACCAGTGCATTCTCTTGGCAAAACGCTATTAGCCTTTGCCCTGCTTCATTCCATATTCCAAGGCCAAATTTGCCTGTTACTCCAGGAGTTTCTTGACTTCTTACTTTTGCATTCCAGTCCCCTATAATGAAAAGGACATCTTTTTTGGGTGTTAGTTCTAAAAGGTCTTGTAGATCTTCATAGAACCAGTCAACTTCAGCTTCTTCAGTGTTACTGGTTGGGGCATATACTTGGATTACTGTGATATTGAATGGTTTGCCTTGGAAATGAACAGAGAGAATTCTGTCGTTTTTGAGATTGCATTCAAGTACTCCATTTTGGACTCTTTTGTTGACCATATGGCTACTCCATTTCTTCTAATGGATTCCTGCCTGCAGTAGTAGATATAATGGTCATCTGAGTTAAATTCACCCATTCCAGTCCATTTTAGTTTGCTGATCCCTAGAATGTTGACGTTCACTCTTGCCATCTCCTGTTTGACCACTTCCAATTTGCCTTGATTCATGGACCTGATATTTCAGGTTCCTATGCAATATTGCTCTTTACAGCATTGGACCTTGCTTCTATCACCAGTCACATCCACAGCTGGGTATTGTTTTTGCTTTGGCTCCATCCCTTCATTCTTTCTGGAGTTATTTCTCCACTGATCTCCAGTAGCATATTGGGCACCTACTGACCCGGGGAGTTCTTCTTTCAGTATCCTATCATTTTGCCTTTTCATACTGTTCATGGGGTTCTCAAGGCAAGAACACTGAAGTGGTTTGCCATTCCCTTCTCCAGTGGACCACATTCTGTCAGACCTCTCCACCATGACCCACCCATCTTGCGTGCCCCACAGGGCATGGCTTAGTTTCATTGAGTTAGACCAGGCTGTGGTCCATGTGATTAGATTGACTATAGTTTTCTGTGATTATGGTTTCAGTGTGTCTGCCCTCTGGTGCCCTCTTGCAACACCTACCTTACAAACAAAACCGTCTTACTTGGGTTTCTTTTACCTTGGACGTGGGGTATCTCTTCATGGCTGCTCCAGCAAAGCGCAGCCATTGCTCCTTACCTTGGATGAGGGGTATCTCCTCACCGCCACCCCTCAAGACCTTGAACGTGGAGTAGCTCCTCTAGGCCCTCCTGCACCTGCACAGCCACCTCTCCTTGGATGCAGGGTAGCCCCTCTTGGCTGCCACCCTCGGGCATGGTGTCCTCCCAGCTTCTGCCCCTGACCTCGGACGTGGGGTAGCTCCTCTCAGCTGCGCTTGTGCACCATTGCAGCTGCCCCAAGATAATCATGATGGTATGATCACTCACCTAGAGCCAGATATCCTGGAATGTGAAGTCAAGTGGACCTTAGAAAGCATCACGAAGAACAAAGCTAGTGGAAGTGATGGAATTCCACTTGAGCTATTTCAAATCCTGAAAGATGATGTTGTGAAAGTGCTGCACTCAATATGCCAGCAAATATGGAAAACTCAGCCGTGGCCACAGGACTGGAAAAGCTTAGTTTTCATTCCAATCCCAAAGAAAGGCAATACCAAAGAATGCTCAAACTACCACACAATTGCACTCATCTCACACGCTAGTAAAGTAATGCCCAAAATTCTCCAAGCCAGCCTTCAGCAATACATGAGCCATGAAATTCCAGATGTTCAAGCTGGTTTTAGAAAAGGCAGAGGAACCAGAGATCAAATTGCAAACATCTGCTGGATCATTGAAAAAGCAGGAGAGTTCCAGAAAAACATCTATTTCTGCTTTATTGACTATGCCAAAGCCTTTGACTGTGTGGATCACAATAAACTGTGGAAAATTCTGAAAGAGATGGACCAGACCACCTGATCTGCCTCTTGAGAAATCTGTATGCAGGTCAGGAAGCAACAGTTAGACTTGGACATGGCACAATAGACTGGTTCCAAATAGGAAAAGGAGTACATCAAGGCTGTATATTGTCACCCTGCTTATTTAACTTCTATACAGAGTACATCATGAGAAATGCTGGGCTGGAAGAAGCACAAGCTGGAATCAAGATTGCCGGGAGAAATATCAATAACCTCAGATATGCAGGTGACACCACCCTTATGGCAGAAAGTGAAGAGGAACTAAAAAGCCTCTTGATGAAAGTGAAAGAGGAGAGTGAAAAAGTTGGCTTAAAGCTCAACATTCAGAAAACGAAGATCATGGCATCTGGTCCCATCACTTCATGGGAAATAGATGGGGAAACAGTGGAAACAGTGTCAGACTTTATTTTTCTGGGCTCCAAAATCACTACAGATGGTGACTGGAGCATGAAATTAAAAGACACTTACTCCTTGGAAGAAAAGTTATGACCAACCTACACAGCATATTCAAAAGCAGAGACATTACCATGCCAACAAAGGTCTGTCTAGTCAAGGCTATGGTTTTTCCAGTGGTCGTGTATGGATGTGAGAGTTGGACTATGAAGAAGGCTGAGCGCCGAAGAATTGATGCTTTTGAACTGTGGTTTTGAAGAAGACTTCTGAGAGTCCCTTGGACTGCAAGGAGATCCAACCAGTCCATTCTGAAGAAGATCAGCCCTGGGTATTCTTTGGAGGGAATGATACTAAAACTGAAGCTCCAGTACTTTGGCCACCTCATGTGAAGAGTTGACTCATTGGAAAAGACTCTGATGCTGGGAGGGATTGGGGGCAGAAGGAGAAGGGGACGACAGAGGATGAGATGGCTGGATGGCATCACTGACTTGATGGACGTGAGTTTGAGTGAACTCTGGGAGTTGGTGATGGACAGGGAGGCCTGGCCTGCTGCAATTCATGGGGTCGCAAAGAGTTGGACACGACTGAGCGACTGAACTGACTGAACTGACCAATTCTGCTAATAGCAGCTGTTTTCTAATCATTGTGCTTGATTGTAAATTGTATTTACAGATTAATTACATAGCTTATATTTTAGGGTGAAATATGGAGTTCAGTTTAGTCACTCAGTTGTGTCCAGCTCTTTGCGACTCCATGGACTGAAGCATGTGAGGCCTCCCTGTCCATCACCAACTCCAGAAGCTTTCTCAAACTAATGTCCATTGAGTTGGTGATGCCATCCAACCATCTCATCCTCTGTTGTCCCCATCTCCTCCTGCCTCAATCTTTCCCATCATCAGGGTCTTTTCCAGCGAATCAGTTCTTCACATCAGGTGGACAAAGTATTGGAGCTTCAGCTTTAGCATCAGTCCTTCTAATGAATATTCAGGACCGATTTCTTTAGAATTGACTGGTTTGATCTCCTTGCTGTTAAAGGGACTCTCAGGAACCTTCTCCAACACCACAGTTCAAAAACATCAATTCTTTGGCTCTCAGCTTTCTTTTTGGCCTAGCTCTCGCATCCATACATGACTACCGGAAAAATCATAGCTTTGACTAGATGGACCTTTGTCAGCAAAGTAATGTGTCTTCTCTTTAATATGCTATGTATGTTTGTCATAACTTTTCTTCCAAGAAGCAAGCATCTTTTAATTTCATGGCTGTAGTCACCATCTACAGTGATTTTGGAGTCCAAGAAAAGGAAGTATCTCGCTTTTTCTATTGTTTCCCCATCTATTTGCCATGAAGTGATGGGACCAGATGCCATGATCTTTATTTTTTGACTGCTGAGCTTCAAACCAGCTTTTTCACTCTCCTCTTTCACTTTCATCAAGAGGCTCTTCAGTTCCTCTTCACTTTCTGCCATAATGGTGGTGCCATCTGCATATCTGAGATTATTTATATTCCTTCCAGCAACCTTGATTCCAGCTTGTGCTTCATTCATCCAGTCCAGCATTTCACATGATGTACTTTGCATATAAGTCGACTAAGAAAAGTTACAATATACAGCCTTGACGTACTCCTTTCTCAATTTGGAAAAAGTTCATTTTTCCATGTCTGGTTCTAACTGTGGCTTCTTGACCTGCATATAGATTTCTAGGGAAGTAGGTAATATGGTCTGGTATTCTTATCTCTTTAAGAATTTTCCAGAGTTTGTTGTGAACCACACAGCCAAAAGCTTTAGTGTAGTCAATGAAGAAGAACTAAATGTTTTTCTGGAATTCTTTTGCTTTTTCCATGATCCAATGGATGTTGGCAATTTGATCTGTGGTTCCTCTGCCTTTTCTAAATCCAGCTTGAACATCTGGAATTTCTTGATTCATGTACTGTTGAAGCCTCACTTGGAGAATTTTGAGCATTACTTTGCTAGCTTTTGAGATGACTGCAAGTGGGGTGGTAGTTTAAACATTCTTTGGAGCAATATCCAAAGAATGTTGGAGATAAAATATGGAGGCAATATCCAAACACTGTAACATTAGTATAGATGGATTATTGAATCGATCAAAGAGAGCATGTTCCCCAGCTCATGAGTCAGCCAGGTGGAAATGGAGGTTAGGCAGGCAGTTTGTTAATGGTGACTTGTGGCAAAAGCCTCAGCTGGGATACGTAACCATGGTTACAGTATGATATGGACTCTGGGTGCAGTGTTCCAAGGATAGAGTCAATAAAATTATTGGGAATGTCATACTCCAGATGGAGAGGTATAATATGTTGTTATAGCAGAAGTCATGGAGAAACTGGTAGAAGCTAGTATGCATAACATGATGGGTATTGTTCTAGGGTCTAATTATCATCTTAATCTGCTATTATGAAGTTACTACATTCAGTCAGACTCTCTATTAGCAAAGGAATGTGCTTCCTAACACTGGGAAATCAGCTCTGGCTCCCAGTCAGGTACGATATTGTCTCCTCACCATTGGATTGAAAGGTGGCCTATCAATACTGTACAGTTGTCTCTAGAGTTGTGGGAGGACTTTGGCAGAGAAGGTCAGGCATTATCCTAGATGTTCATGATGACCAGACTGACATTTTGAGAAAGCACCGTGTCATTTCTGTTATTCAGAATGTAATTGCAAAGTGTGCTGCAACAGGTGAAGTGTTAGTGAAAACTGCTATGGACTGAATGTTGGTGTTCCCTCGAATTCATATGTTAAAGCCCTAAATGCAAATGGGAGGTATTTGGGTAGGGGCATTTGAGAGATAATTAGGTTTAGATGCAGTCATGAGGATGAGGCCCCCATCATGGGATTAGTATTCTTACAAGGAAAGGAAGAGAGACAAGAGTTCTGTTTCTCTCCCCCACATTAGGATGTAGACAGAAGGTGGCTATTTATAAGCCAGAAAGAGTTTCATACGTCTGCTAGCACTTGATCTTGGACTTCCTAGCTTCCAGAACTATGAGAAACAAATGTCTGTTGCTTAAGCCACCCAGTCTATGGATTTTTGTTATCTCAGCCTGAGCTGATGAAAGCAGAGGTAAAGCCAGTTATCTAGGATGCGTATGTCTCTTAAGACACAAGACACAGATTAAACTTATAGAGGACTGAAGCTACTCAGTGTCTCCTGTAAATAAGCTTAAGGTTTAAAAAAAGCCCTGGATCCCTCAGCAGGGCACCAAAGCATAAGATGATAATATGCACTTTGGTGTCCTTAATGGGAAAAATAGGGAGAAAGATGCGAAAGGTGATTCCATAGGTAATCTCCTGGGGTAATATTTAAACTGGGAAGTTTTGGGTGAGCAAATCCTGGTTAATGCTTGTGTCATACAGCAGCTAGTACATCCTAACAGGTGTAAGCTGTAGTCTGGTTTCCCACTCAGGCCCCCTGTGGTGTTTGATACAAGAGGTCATTCCCTGGGAATTGAGAAGAGCTTATTCGCTCCAAAGTCCTTGAAAATTCCTTTGCTGAAGGCAGGTATGCTTCAGTAGTACTGTCCTGAAAAAAGAGGAAAAAGTGTTGGGATAATACCTGAGGCATATTGAAAGACTTGATGGAAAAAAAATAAAATAAAAGGTAGTTCAAGTAAATTAACATACCATAATGCAGCAGAATTGTACTATGCAAGAATAGTGAAGAATTAGGATTTGCAATTAATCTTCCTAGTTTCAAATTCCAATCCTACTTTATTAACTCTATGACTTTGGGAAATTAAAGTCTCAGTTTGCTTACTGACTAAGAATTACTTATTGGCCAAAGGGAAACAGGAAGATGTCTCGTGTAGAATGGGTAAGACAATAAAATGATATGAAGTAAAGAAGAAGAAGACTTCCCTGGTGGCTCAGATGGTAAAGCATCTGCCTACAATGTGGGAGACCTGGGTTCGATCCCTGGGTTGCGAAGATCCTCTGGAGAAGGAAATGGAAACCCACTTCAGTACTCTTGCCTGGAAAATCCCATGGATGGAAGAACCTGGTAGGCTACAGTCCGTGGGGTTGCAAAGAGTTGGACACAACTGAGCGACTTCACCTTCACCTCAAAGAAAAAGAAAGTTGCATAGTGGTTGAATATTGTTGTTGTTTAGTCAGTAAATCATGTCTGACCTCTGCATTGCCATGGACTGCAGCATGCCAAGCTTCCCTGCCCTTCACTGTCTTCCAGAGTTTGCTCAAACTCACAATTGAGTCGTCGATGCCATCCAACCATCTCATCCTCTACCTCTCCTTCTCTTGCCCTCAATTTTTCCCATAATCTGAGTCTTTTCCAATGAGTTAGCTCTTTGCATCAGGTGGCCCAGGTATTGGCATATAGTAAACCTTTAATAAATGGCAGTATTATTATTTGTACTGTTATAGGATTTGATGTCTTATTTGCTCCTAGTGGTACCAACTAATCTTATAGTTTTCTTAGAAAGTCCGACTTTTCCCCAAATGCTATTAGTTCTAAGCTTGGGTCAAATTCTATGGTAAGTATTGAAGATAAAAATATGACCTTTGAATGTGTTTAGGAGATGGCTCCTGGAAAAGAATAGCATACACCTGCCAGTAGGATGCCCAAGCTTGGACATGAGTGTTTTAAGGATGGGGGTTGTCATGTTGCAACATTTTATTAACCAGTCAGATGGATGGTCCTTTAAAAATTTTGTTAATGGAGCAATCACAAGGATTATAAATTCATTTTGGTTATGGGATGTATAGTCAAACTTAGCATTTAATTAATTTTAGGATGTATTGGGAAGTGATGATCTGTGTAAATTTTCTTCAAAGAACCAGATAATCAGTTTGACTTTGTGGGTCTGGCCATAGGCATCTATACAACTACTCAGTCTGCCATTGTAGTGCAAAAATAGCCACATAGATAACTTATGAGTGTAGCTGTGTTTCAATAAAACTTTATTTACAAAACAGGTGATGGGTTGTGTTTGGCCCATAGGCTACAGTTTTCCAAGCTCTTATGTATGGAAACTAAGTTTCTCTATTTCTATGTTTATATCTCAGTAATCATAATATACTAAAGCTAAGGTATTCAAAAATAGGTTCTTGGATTGAGTTGAATCTGAAAAGAAAAAAGTTAAGTAAATAACCAAATAGCATGATATCTTCAGGGGAAGGGTAAGTGAGTCCATCCCTTTGGCTAAGATTACTCCTTAGTTTATAGGTTCATACTAAGTCATTGTTCTTCAAGCTTTGCTCGCCATGTCAGGGTGGCTGGATTAGAAGTGGCTTGAGCAGCAGTCACATATGCCAGAACAGCCCTCCTTTCACAACCACTTGCACCATGGTGCCGAACCTGTCGGATCCGTAGTGCTGGATCACCTGTCAGATCCTCGCTCCGCACCCCTACCCCTCAGTGGTGGATTCAGCTTGCGTACTGCTAATATTCTTTAACTCCAAAGCATCATGGTCAAAACTATCTCAATTTATCAGAAAAGGTCTAATGATATCAGTCTCCAAAGTGAAAGTGGTCAGGAGTCCTAGTTTTCCCCTTCCACTTGGCTTCCTAATCCCTACATAAAACATAATCACCTTCTTCCTAGAGAGGGACCCTGTACATCTGAAGGCAGTGTTTACCAAGGCACAAATTGTTTCTTTTCACCTTTTAGCACAGCAGTGATCACCAAATTAATGTATCTGCACAATGAAGGAGGAAATTCATATATGACACAGAACATTAAGATTTGCTGAGATGACTTTCTGTCTTAACAAGACAAGGAATATCAGGCAGCCTTTAAATAATAACTCCTCTCACTTTAGTTCCACTTAGCTTGATCCCTTGTTGCTGCTGCTGCTGCTAAGTCACTTCAGTCATGTCTGACTCTGTGAGACCCCATAGACGGCAGCCCAGCAGGTTCTTCTGTCCTTGGGATTCTCCAGGCAAGAATACTGGAGTGGGTTGCCATTTCCTTCTCCAATGCATGAAAGTGAAAAGTGAAAGTGAAGTCATTCAGTTGTGTCTGACTCTTAGTGACCCCATGGACTGTAGCCTACTAGGCTCCTCCATCCATGGGATTCTCCAGGCAAGAGTACTGGAGTGGGTTGCCATTTTCTTCTCCACAGATCCCTTGTTAAGTTGGTTATTATTCAACCAGAATGTAAACCAGTTATTCACATTTTTCATTTAATGATACACTTTTTAATAAGGGCATATAATTGTTATTTCACTTGACTGCAGTGTCATACTCTTAAGTGTGGCTTTCACTGCACTAAAATGTTGTCTACAAGCTGATCACTATGCTTTAATATAATTTTTCAAAGTGTTTTAAGATCTTCAGTTTGACAGAATAGCAGAAATACAGATGGTTATTTCAGTTTGAAAAAATTCCAATGCCGCCTATTTATATTTAATTGAGAAGATAAAGGGCAAAGTTTCTACGGTATGTGAATACTTCTCTATGGGAACGAAACAAATATTTAGGTTGCAATAGTTGTAACTTTCTCCATTACCAAATCTATGAACTCTTAAGGCATCAGTGTTTCTTGATCTCTTTGTAGCTTCTTAGGACATTACAAGAAGAAAGACAATGTGAGAGTATGCGGACACAATTGAATATATGAGTCTCAAAACTAAAGTATGCTACTTCACAGGATGAAAGAGAAGGGAAGAAATAAAATCTCACCAAAAGTTAAAGCAGTAATCAGGGAGTAGCTCTTCAGAAGAGGGAGATAAAAGGAAATGGCAGAAAGGCCAAGGGAAGCTGAGTGCTGAGAACTGGCAGAGGGGTTGGAAGGCTTGGAGTGATTGACTCAAAGAGAGCGCAACATTAAAGGAGGCTTTGAAAACACCTCAAACGCAGAATGAAAAAGGCTAGTTAAACAGGCATTGCTTTATCTTGAGGAAGGACATGTTTTATTTATGTCTATATAAACAGATATGAAAAGTTATAGCGCTTCACTTGTTTCTTTTTTCTTTTTTGTTAGATGCAGTGCTGTTTTGCAAAAATGGTCCCTGGGCTTAACTTGAGTAAATCAGATGGTCTGACCCTGATTTAGCTGAAAGAAACTCTTGAAGCATAGAGCAAGAAATATGATATTCAGGGTGCTTTGAAAAGAATGGCAACTAACCGATGACCCTATAAACTGTGGAGTTGTGGTGAATGCTACAGGAAAATGGAAGGAATGACACATGTAACCTCAATGAATTTGAACTAGAAAATGGGAGAGTTGGGAGGAGATGAGCGATAGAATCAAATATGAGACCTTCCTCCTCTCTCCCAACTTAATTTTTAAAGTTTTATTTCTTGGGGGCTTCTGAACAGCTCAGTGCTATGTTTCTAATGTATTTCTTGAATGGACTTGTCCTCCTGATTCTTCTTCCTGCTAGCTGTGTGGCAGAAGGGATGAAGCATTAGGCCCGAAAATATCCGTTCCTTGATTCCCATCCTCAAACAAAAGTTCTCCAAAAACTTAGAAGGGGCTTGTATATGTGTTCTTTATTGTAGCTTAAAAGCTCCAGACTATCACTTTTCTTAAAGAGGGGTCTCTTTCTGGCCAGTTGGTGCTGGTGCATTTTGTTGTTGTTCAGTTCCTCAGTCTGACTCTTTGCAGCTAGGAACTGCAGCTCACCAGGCTTCCTTGTCCTTCACTATCTCCCTGAGTTTGCTCAAACTCAAGACCATTGAGTTGATGATGCCATCCAACCATCTCATTCTCTGTCATCCTCTTCTCCACTGCCCTCAATCTTTTTCAACATCAGGGTCTTTTCCAACAGATCAGCTCCTTGCATCAGATGGCCAAAGTATTGGAGCTTCATCTTCAACATCAGTCCTTCCATTGAATATTCAGTGTTGATTTGACTTTAGGATTGACTGGTTTGATCTCATTGCAGTCCAAGGGAGTCTCAAAATTCTTCTCTAGCACTACAGTTTTAAAGAATCCATTCTTCTTCACTCAGCCTTCTTTATGTTCCGACTTTCACATCCATACATGACTACTGGAAAAACAAAACAAAACAAAATATAGCTTTGACTATATGGACCTTTGTTAGCAAAATGATGTCTCTGCTTTTTAATTTGCTGTTCAGGTTTCTCATAGCTTTCTTCCAAGGAGCAAGAGTCTTTAATTTAATGGCTGCCATCACCATCTGCAATGACTTTGAAGTCCAAAAAATATTCTGTCTCAATAGTTCTCACAGAGAGTCAGTCTCACAAATTGATATGATTCCAACCCAACTCATAGTAATAGCACCATGACTCTTACTACACTACTTCTATTAAATACAATGATGGCAATCATTACAATTAGCTGACATTTATCAAGCACTTTCTATGTGTTGAGCACTATATTGAACACTTTCTATGCATTATCCCATTAAACTTTATAATAATCCTCTAAGGTAGATGCCCTTGAAGATATTCATCACTTCCACTGTACAGAAGTGACAAATAGATTTAAGGGATTAGATCTGATAGACAAATAGCCTGAAGAACTATGGACAGAAGTTCATGACATTGTACAGGAGGCATCAAGGAGGCATCATTGTATAGGATGATCAAGACCATACCCAAGAAAAACAAATGTAAAAAGGCAAAATGGTTTTCTGAGGAGGCCTTACAAACCGCTGAGAAAAAAAGAGAAGCTAAAGGCAAAGGAGAAAAGGAAAGATATACCCATCTGAATGCAGAGTTCCAAAGAATAGCAAGGAGAGATAAGAAAGCCTTCCTCAGTGATCAGAGCAAAGAAATAGAAGGAAACAATAGAATGGGAAAGACGAGAGATCTCTTCAAGAAAATTAGAGATACCAAGGGAATATTTCATGCAAAGATGGGTGCAATAAAGGACCGAAGTGTTACGGACCTAATAGAAGCAGAAGATATTAAGAAAAGGTGGCAATAATACATGGAAAAACTACGCAAAAATTATTTTCATGACCCAGATAACCATGATGGTGTGATCACTCACCTAGAGCCAGACATCCTGGAACGTGAAGTCATGTGGGCCTTAGGAGGCATCACTATGAATAAAGGTAGTGGAGGTGATGGAATTCCAGCTGAGTTATTTCAAATCCTAAAAGATGATGCTGTGAAAGTGCTGCACTAAATGTGCCAGCAAATTTGGAAAACTCATCAGCGGCCACAGGACTGGAAAATGTCCATTTTCATCCCAATTCCAAAGAAAGGCAATGCCAAAGAATGTGCAAAATACTGCGGAATTGCACTTATCTCACGTGCTAGCAAAGTAAAGCTCAAAATTCTCCAAGTGGGTTTTCAACAGTACGTGAACTGTGAACTTCCAGATGTTCAAGCTGGATTTTAAAAAGTCAGAGGAACAAGAGATCAAATTGCCAACACTTGTTGGATCATTGAAAAAACAAAAGAGTTCCAGAAAAACATTTACTTCTGCTTTATTGACTATGCTAAAGCCTTTGACTGTGTGGATCACAACAAAATGGAAAATTATTAAAGAGATTGGAATACCAGATCATCTTACCTGCCTCCTAAGAAATCTGTATGCAAGTCAAGAAGCAACAGTTAGAACTGGACATGGAACAATGGATTAGTTGCAAATTGGGAAAGGACACATCAAGGCTGTATATTGTCACCCTGCTTATTTAACTTATATGCAGAGTACATCATGCTAAATGCCAGGATGGATGAAGCACAAGCTGGAATCAAGTTGCCAGGAGAAATATCAATAAACTCAGATATGCAGATAGTGCTACCCTTATGGCAGAAAGTGGAAAGGAACTGAAGAGCCTCTTGATGAAAGTGAAAGAGGAGAGTGAAAAAGCTGGTTGAAAACTCAACATTTAGAAAACTAAGATCATGGCATCTGCTCCCGTCACTCCATGGCAAATAAATGGAGAAACAGTGGAAACAGTGAGAGACTGTTTTCTTGGGCTCCAAAATCACTGCAGATAGTGACTGCAGCCATGAAATTAAAAGACACTTACTCCTTGGAATAAAAGTTATGATCAACCTAGACAGCATATTAAAAAGGAGAGACATTAGTTTGCCAACAAATGTCCTTCTAGTCAAAGCTATCGTTTTTCTGGTAATCATATGGATGTGAGAATTGGACTATAAAGAAAGCTGAGCATGGAAGAATTGATGCCTTCAAACTGTGGTGCTAGAAAAGACTTTTGAGAGTCCCTTGAACTGCAAGGAGATCCAACCAGTCAATACTAAAGAAATCAGTCCTTCATACTGAATATTCATTGGAAGGACTGATGCTGAAGCTGAAACTCCAATAGTTTGGCCATCTTATGTGAAGTACTGACTCATTGGAAAAGACCCTGATGCTGGGAAAGATTGAAGGCAGGAGAAGGGGATGACAGAGAATGAGATGGTTGGATGGTATCACTGATTCGATGGACATGAATTTGAGCAAATTCTGGGAGTTGGTGATGGACAGGAAAGCCTTTCATTCTTGCCGTCCTTGGGGTCTCAAAGAGTCGGACACAACACAGCTACTGAATTGAGCTGAGCTGAAGGTAGATGCCCAAATTCATATAGCAAGAAAACCTTAGAGTAAGAACTCAAACTTTGTTCCGTTCCTTCATTATATTACACTTTTTTGTTATTTGATGCCTTGAGTGTTTGTTTTCTCTGTAGGCACTGCCTGATCTCTTTCTCCTAAACCATTACTCCCTTGCTGCTTCCATCTGCAGGGCCTCTCTGAGAGGAGCATTCTAGCAAGTGTTGGGGTGCTGGGAGTTGGGGCTTTTACTTAGCTGAAGGAGTCTGCCTCTGTGCCTGAAAGATACAAGCTATGAACTCAGATCTTAAAGAATCTGCCTGTAATGCAGGAGACCCAGATTTGATTCCTGGGTTAGGAAGATCCCCTGGTGAAGGGAATGGCAAACTGCTCCAGTATTCTTGCCTGAAGAATTCCATGGCCAGAGGAGCCTGGTGGGCTATAGTCCATGGGGTCACAGAGTCAGACATGACTGAGTGACTAACACACACACACACACACACACACACACAGGTATTTTTGTTATCGTGTGTTCCTCTTTCATTATGGTTTGTTGATGAGGATGATACCCTATTGGGGCTCCATGACTCTGATGGCCAGTGCAATCTTCCTTGTGGTCTCTCTCTTCAACTGTAGAGCTCCTGAGGCCATATGGGATCGCAGAGACCACATAAGTCTGGGTCTTTTTTGTGAAATCTCTCACCTCCATTAGTCTGCATTGCACTGTAACTATAGAAAGAAGTGACTCCTCATTGTGTTGAATGACTGACAGTGGGGTTCTTTGTTATAGTAGTTGGTATTCAGTTCAGTTCAGTTCAGTCACTCAGTCCTGTCTGACTCTTTGTGACCCCATGAATCAGAGCACGCCAGGCCTTCCTGTCCATCACCAACTCCTGGAGTTCACTCAGACTACTTATCCAAAATAATGCATGACTGTACTGGATCTTCCTTTTATCCTTACACATTTTCATAAAAGCTTTTGCTTTCATGAGGATGGAAATAATAAAATAAGGGAAGGAAAGAGAGGATATGGAAAGGAGAAAAGAAAGAAAGGAGGGAGGAGAAAAGGAGAGAAGGAAAGAGGATTGGTATT
>NW_011494877.1:180591-189838 GCF_000754665.1 Bison bison bison | reverse complement strand
AAAAGACTTACTGTAGTTATACTTGTCTCAAATCTGGATACATATTACAGGTCTTATTTGTACACATTGTGATTTGTGGATCACAAATAGGAATGTTGACCATGTGACAGATGTACATGGACTGTCTTTCAATACCACCAAGCAATTCTTCAGTTTTCAGTAGACACAGATTGGGTGTCCTACAAACTTAATTTGATTTTGACATTATGCATTTGGAGAGTGTCAGACTCCACAGATCAAAAGGTTGAATTTTGTAGGACTGCTTCCCCTTCAGATTGTCACTTCCAGTCCTAATTGACTGGCTATAAACCAGGGATTCCCATGATCCCTTCCTCAGCTTTGATATTTGTCAGGATGGCTCACAAAGCTCAGGGAAACACTTACATTTACCATTTAATTATCAAAGATATTATAAGGATACAATGAACAGCCAGACGAAGAGGTGCATAGGGCAAGGTCTGGGAAGGCCCCAAGTATAACATCTTCTTCCCCAAGATATAACTGGGCATGTGAATGTGTTCATGAACTCAGAAGTTCATCAGGTCTCACTGTACAAGAGTTTTCATAGAAATTAATCTGCAGCCCACTCCCCTTTCTCCTTTCCAGAGGTTGGTGGGTATAGCTGAAAGTTCCAGTTTTCTGATCATTGGATCTTTCTGGTGGCCAACCCAATCCTCAGGCTATCTAGGGGCCCTGCTTTAAGTCACTTCATTAGCCTAAACTCAGGTGTGCTCAAAAGGGGCTCCTTATTAATAACAAAAGACACACCTATTACTCAGGAAATTTCAACAGTTTTTTGGAAGCTTTGTGCTGGGAACTGTGGAAAGGGTGTAAATATGTATATATTTTTAATATACCAGAGGTCACCATTTGTAGGATATGTTCCTCAGGATTTTGAGCCCTTATTCTTCCTGAAAGCTGTCACTCTCCTCCCCATTCCCCACGGAAAATATTTTCTTCTTTTTTTAATATAATTTTTTTTGCTGTTATTTAGTCACTAAGTTATATCTGACTTTTTGTGACCCCATGAACTGAGGCACACCAGGCTCCTCTGTCTTCCACTATACAGTTTTCCCCACAGCCAGTCCTTCCCATCAGGAAGCTTGCACAAGTCTCTTATCCTCATCTGTCAGAGAGCAGATAGAATGAAAACCACAATCACTGAAAACTAAACAAAATGATCACATGGAACACAGTCTTGTGTAATTCAGTGAAACTAGGAGCCATGTAAGTAGGGTTACCCAAGATGGACAGGTCACATTGGAGAGTTCTGACAAAACGTGGTCCACTGGAGAAGGGAATGGCAAACCACTTCAGCATTCTTGCCTTGAGAACCTCATGAACAGCATGAAAAGGCAAAAAGATAGGACACTGAAAGATGAACCCCCAAGTCAGTATGTGTCAAAATGTTAGTGGAGAAGAGCAGAGAAATAGCTCCAGAAAGAATGAAGAGGCCAAAGCAAAAACAGTGCCCAGTTGTGGATGTGACTGGTGATGGAATTAAAGTCCAATGCTGTAAAGAACAATATTGCATAGGAACCTTGAATGTTAGATCCACGAATCAAGGTAAATTGGAAGTGGTTAAACAGGAGATGGCAAGAATGAACGTTGACATTTCAGGAATTCGTGAACTAAAATGGATGAGAATGGGTTAATGTAATACAGATGACCATTATATCTACTATTGTGAGCAAGACTCCCTTAGAAGAAATAGAGTAGTCCTCATAGTCAACAAAAGAGTCTGAAATGCAGTACTTGGGTGAAATCTTAAAACCTACAGAATGATCTGGGTTCATTTCCAAGGCAAACCATTCATAATCACAGTAATCCAAGTCTATGTCCCAACCACTAATGCTGAAGAAACTCAAGCTGAATGGTTCTATGAAGACCTACAAGATCTTCCAGAACTAATACCGAAAAGATGGGGATTGGAATACAAAAATAAAAAGTCAAGAGATACATGGAGTAACGGGCAAGTGTGACCTTGGAATAAAAAATTAAGCAGGGCAAACGCTAACAGAATTTTGCCAAGAGAACACACTGGTCATAGCAAACACCCTCTTTCAGCAACACATGAGACGGCTCAACACATGGTCATCACCAAGGTCAACATCAAAATCTGATGTATAATATTTAGCAAAAACAAGACTGGGAGCTGACTGCGGCTCAGATCATGAGCTCCTTATTGCAAATTGAGACTTAAATTAAACAAATAAGGAAAAACCACTAGGCCATTCAGATATGACCTAAATAAAATCCCTTATGATTATACAGTGGAAGTGACAAATAGATTCAAGGGATTAGATCTGATAGACACAGTGCTTGAAGAACTATGGACAAAGATTTGCAACATTTTACAGGAGGCAGTGAACAAAAACATCCCCAAGAAAAAAAAATGCAACAAGGTAAAATGGTTGTCTGAGGAGGCCTTACAAATAGCTGAGGAAAGAAGAGAAGCTAAAAGCAAAGGAAAAAAGGAAAGATATACCCTTCTGAATGCAGAGTTTCAAAGAATAGCAAGGAGAGATAAGAAAGCCTTCCTCAGTGATTAATGCAAAGAAATAGAGGAAAACAATAGAATTGGAAAGACTAGAGATCTCTTCAAGAAAATGAGAGATACCAAGGGAATATTTCATGCAAAGATGGGAGCAATAAAGGACAGAAGTGTTACAGACCTAATAGAAGCAGAAGATATTAAGAAAAGGTGGCAAGAATACACAGAAAAACAATACAAAAAAAGATCTTCATGACCCAGATAACCACGATGGTGTGATCACTCACCTAGAGCCAGACATCCTAGAGTGCGAAGTCAAATGAGCCTTAGGAAACATTACTATGAACACAGCTAGTGGGAGTAATGGAATTCCAGCGGAACTATCTCAAATCCTAAAATATGATGCTGTGAAAATGCTGTGCTCCATATGCCAGCAAATTTGGAAAACTCAGCAGTGGGCACAGGAATGGAAAAGATCAGTTTTCATTCCAACCCCAAGGAAGGGTAATGCCAAAGAATGTTCAAAGTACTGTACAATTGTCCTCATTTCACATGCTAGCAAGTTAATGCTCAAAATCCTTCAAGCTAGTCTTCAACTGTACATGAACCAAGAAATTCCAGATGATCAAGCTGGATTCAAAAAAGGCAGAGGAATCAGAGATCAAACTGCCAACATCCATTGGATCATAGGAAAAACACGGACATTAAAAAAAAAAAAATCTAAAAAAAAAAAAACCTACATCATCGACTATGCTAAAGTCTTTGTGTGAATCACAACAAACTGGAAAATTCTTCAAGTGATAGGAATACCAGACCACCTTTCCTGGCCTCTGAGAAATCTAAATGCAGCTCAAGATGCAATATTTGGCAAAACTAACACAATTATGTAAAGTTTAAAAATAAAATAAAATTTAAAAAAATAAATTAAAAAAAAAAAAAAAAAAGAACCAGACATGGAACAATGGCTTGGTTCAAAACTGGGGAAGGTGTATTCAAGGCTGTATATTGTCACCCTGCTTATTTAACTTATATGCAAAGTACAATATGCAAAATGTCTTGCTGGTTGAACCACAAACTGGAATCAGGATTGCCAGGAGAAATATCAATAACCTCAAATATGCAGATGACACCACCCTTATGACAGAAAGTGAAGAGGAACTAAACAGCTTCTTGATGAAGGTGAAAGAGGAGAGTGAGAAAGCTGGCTGAAAACTCAGCAAAAACTAAGATTATGGACTCTGGTTCCATCACTTCATGCAAGTAGATGAGGAAAAAGTGTATACAGTCACAGATTTTATTTTCTTGGGCCCCAAAATCACTGCAGATAATGACTACTGCCATGAAATTAAAAGACACTTGCTCCTTGGAAAAAAAGCTATAACAAACCTAGACAGTGTATTCAAAAATGATAGACATCACTCTGCCGATAAAAGTCCATCTAGTCAAAGCTATGGATTTACCAGTAGTCATGTATGGATGTGAGAGCTGAACCATAAAGAAGACTGAACACTAAAGAATTGATGCTTTCAAATTATAGTGCTAGGGAAGACTCTTGAGAGCAAGAGTTTTGGACAGCAAGGAGAACCAATCAGTGTATGTTCAAAGGAAATCAACTCTGAATATCCAATCGAAGGAATGATGCTGAAGCTGAAGCTCCAATACTTTGGCCACCTGATGTGAAGAACTGACTCACTGGAAAAAACCCTGTTGCTAGGAAGGATTGAAAGCAGAAAGAGAAGCGGGTAACAGAGGATGAGATGATTGGATGGCATCATCGACTCCATGGACAAGAGTTTGAGCAAACTCCAGGAGGTAGTGAAGGACAGGGACGCCAGTCATGCTGCACTCCATCGGACTACAAAGAGTCAGACGCAACTCAGCAACTGGACAGCAACAGCAAATCTCCCTGAGTTTGTTCAACTTCATTTGAACTTGAACTGTTGGTGATGCTATCTGACCATCTCACCTTCTACAGCTCCCTTCTTCTGTTGCCTTCAGTCTTTACAAGCATCGGGGTCTTTTTCCAATTTGTTGGCTCTTGGCATCAGGTGGCCAAAGTATTGGAGCTTCAGCTTCAGCATCAGTCCTTCCTATGAATATTCAGGGTTGATTTCCTTTAGGATTGACTGGTTTGATTTTCTGCAGTCCAAGAGACTCTCAAGAGTCTTCCTCACGACATTGGTCATAGTATCTTTGAGTTGCACGCGCCCCTACGCCATGACAAGCCTGTGATACATGAAGCGGAAATACAAATTTTACCTTTGGTCAATGTACAGTGCAGATCTTCTCCACTTTAATCATAATTACTTTAATCTTTAGAACTGATGTCAGTACACATTGATCTTTGTCCTCCCCCATTTTCTTTTCCTTAATCAGTTTGTCGATTAGCCACATGTTATTTTGTTTGATAATATCCTTATGTCTGTGTATATAGCTTATGTATCTAGACTGAAACTCCTTGTGACCTGAGAGGGTGCCTTGTTCTTTTTTATTCATAAATGTCTCAGGCATGATATGGATAATTAATAGATTTCCATAATTATTATTAGAAGACAGGTTTATGTATCATGCTTTTATCTATCATGATTATGTAATACCTTAACATGCTTACATGTTTGTGAAAATTAAATATTAGGCAATGGTTTATAATAGTGAAGGAACTCATTAGAAAATCCATGAATCATGATCCTAGAGACAAGATTTTTGTTATTTTAAGAGTGATGTGATATTGGATTCACGACTTACATTTTGTTTAAATATGTATAAGTCTATAAACCTGTAGGCTTTGCAGCTCATTAGAGACAGTAACAGTGCCAAGGAAGGCAGACAATTTTAGCTCAAATAAACAAATGGTTAGAGATGACAACAGAAATTTAAACAAAACTCTCATGACTCTCTTGACTCCTCTAGACATTGTTCTCTGTTCTGTTACCTCTAACATACATGCATTCATACAGTGTCATTCACAGACACTGCATCTCTTCAGCACAGAACAACTTTATATTCTAAAGGATAGTATTGTGTTTACCCACAGGTACAGGTTTCTGAAAATTCTCTACAAAATTATCATCACATTAACAAAGCAAAACTTCCTAGCTCTGTTTTGTATTTTGCAATATCAGCCCTGCTCTGGAAGCTGTTTAGATTTGCAGATCAATGGAGTAGAAGAAAAAACAAGACCAGGAAATGAGATGCAACCAGGAGCTGGAGGGTATCTGGGGAAAAGGAATGGTGAGTGGAGTTGAAGCTTAGTATCAGGGTGAACTAGGTCCATGAGGGTGATAGGATTTCAGAAACCACTGACAATTCTACAGTTTTTTTTTATTTTTATTTTTTCACTTAAAAGGAGAAAACAATGTCTGGGCAAAAGTGCTATTTCAATTTAAATGTGTGAATGGGAGACATTATGTCTACATGTGTTAATCTGAGATGTGCTATGTAAGGAAGAACTGAAAGAGTCCCATTTTCTCTTCTTATGCCCCTGAATTTCTTAATCTATTTTTAGCTTTTGTCCTTTCAGCTCAGCCAGGAGCTGCCTTGAGACTCAGTCTATGGAAATGTGCTGGGCTCTGAACTGAGCTGTAAAGAATGAAGGTGAAGCTTTGAGCTGCTAGATTCATGGCTGGGCTTTTTACACACACATAAAATATGAATCTCAGTTGTATACAAAGCTGAACCCATCGTGCCAAAAGGATCCCAGTCAAGCAGGCCTGTAAAATGAAATCCTCTTGGACTAATTTAGGGAGACCTGAGTGATATAAATTGTGGCCTGCTCAAATGCAGGGAAAAAAAAAAAACACAAAAACCCAACTTGAATACATGCTTCTCTCTTGGTGCCATTGGCAGCCCTGGAATATGAGCAATGGGAACAGAAAACAGACCCAGAAGTTAGATCTCAATTCATTTCCCAAATAAGTCTGCAGCTCCTTATTTATACTGGTCTTGTGGGCCTAATGAAACTCTCTTTTCAGTGGGAATTTAATATGGAGATAAACTTCAATAAATAAATGGCTTTGAGTTGGCTCAATTCTAATGCCTTTCAGTCTGGAATAGCCACTTCTCTGGAATTGGTATGCATAGAAGCAAAATGCTCGTAAAACCATTCTTGATAAAAGAATTAATTCACACAGAACACTGAGCCGGAACCTCTGCCTATCAGACGAAGATTTCTCTATTTCATTCGATTTTTCACTAACTGTCTTAGAGGTCTTTTGTTATCTGACTAGGCACAAATGCTCAAGGTCCCTCTGACCTTCTTAAGCAGGCACTTAATGGTTATTAGAGCAATTAAATACAGTTGTATGTAAAAATATTTCAATATCTGTTTAAAAGATTTCAAGGAGTAGAAGATGTACTGCAAATAACATGTGTAACCTTGAAGATGAGTTTCATGTGAAGCAACATTCAGGCTCTTATCTCCTAGAACGCATTAACTTGTTAGGATTTGAGAAATGCATCATCTTCACACACTGGGACAGAGGATCTGAACTTTTCTGTAGAAGATAGAAGATAATTTCTGTGACTGCCATTTAGTTAAGTTTTTAGGGAAGGGTACTGATGTATTAAGTCACTGATGTATTAATTTAAAAAATTTATTTTTTTCTATTTAACAACTATTTTTTGAGCATTAGCAAGTGTTTGGTGTGTTCATAATATTCCAGACCGCGATCCTTTACTTGGTAAGTCAATTAATGTACAGAGAAGACAGCACAATCATGAATATTTTATCAAAAATTAGATTTCCACCTTCTTGCGGCACACATGAGAATCTAACAAATCATAATGTGCTTTTCTTTTCAATTTAAAAAACAGAACAAAAACCTCCAACTTTGTACAAATTGATGTGGCTTATTTCTCCAAGTGTTGGGTAATTTGCTCTCTTCCAACCTCACATCATTACAAGAGAGAATTAATGTTGTAATCAATTTATAAAGGGCTTCATAACTATTAAAAATGTAAGAGAAAATAGACATTGTTTTAAGAAACTATCTTATGAAACACTGAAAAACATATTTTATATAAATAGAAGAAAAAAATTGAACATAATATGAAAATACTTGCTTAAATTTTTTTTTTTTGCTAAGGAAACAGTTTGCCAAAGGAAAATGTGAATCTCCAATGTATAGTTGCAATGTTGTTATATTCTAAAGATAGTTTAGTAAGCCAATGAAGAATTTTCAAGACTTGTTTACTGCTGAGATATGTGCTATGTAAATCCAAAAAGAACATTCCTCTAAAATAGAGATGATAATTTTTTTTCTTTGAGAGTCTCAAATGACAAAAGTTCTCTTTTCCTCTAGAGTTTCTCCTTTTATAATTTCTATAAGAAAAGATAGTATTTTCTAATACACTTAATCAAAACTTAACTCTAGAGATTACTATGTTTATAAGGTTATTCTAATAGGACCTTTTACAAAAATGATGGGCCTGAGCCCTGTTTCAAGTTCAGAGTGTCAGGCCTAGCAGGTTGCTATAGCTTCAGGGCAAAGCCAGCTGTATTCTAGGACAGAAATGGGTGCCTGCTTACCAGAGTGATGAGAAGCATACTAAAGTCTTAGAAACCAGAGCTGTCACCTGTCAGCCTAGTATTACTTTGGAGTTTGAATCCTTGTGTTAATGACTTCTTTTTATGCTTTAGCCAGGGATGATGATAGATTTGATTTCATTTTCCCGTGTTGGCAGTGGCTGTAGGAACTGCATCTTTAAGATTGTTTAACTGCTAAAATGATCAGTGGAAAAGAGTAATACGATTGTTTAGCAATGTCTGTCATAGATCAGGGCTAGATTGTATCTGACAATCTTTTGAATTATCAATTTGGCCATATAAAGCATAAATACCTCCTAGAGAATGAACTTATGGTTGTGAGTGGAGGGTGAGAGGATTGGAGGATGGGGGAAGGATAGTTAGAGAGTTTGAGATTGACATGT
Source organism: Bison bison bison (assembly GCF_000754665.1). NCBI lineage: Eukaryota > Metazoa > Chordata > Mammalia > Artiodactyla > Bovidae > Bison > Bison bison. The sequence continues at coordinate 181,416 of NW_011494877.1, read as the reverse complement.
ACACGCGGCTATATTTAAAATGGATAACCAAAAAGGACCTATAGTATGGCACATTGAATTCTACTCAGTGTGGAGGGGAGTTTGGGGGAGATTGGGGGAGAATGGGTACCTGTATATGTATGGCTGTCTCCCTTTGCTGTTCACCTGAAACTTTCACAAGATTGTTAATCTGCTATGAGAAGTGAAAGTGAAAGTCACTCAGTCAAGTCCGACTCTTTGTGACTCCGTGGAATATACAGTCCGTGGAATTCTACAGGCCAGAATACTGGAGTGGGCAACCTTTCCCTTCTCCAGGGGATCTTCCCAACCCAGGGATTGAATCCAGGTCTCCTGCATTGCAGGTGGATTCTTTACCAGCTGAGCCACAAGGGAAGCCCAAGAATACTGGTGTGGGTAGCCTATCCCTTCTCCAGCAGATCTTCCTGACCCAGGAAATGAACGAGGATCTCCTGCATTGCAGGTGGATTCTTTACCAACTGAGCTAATCAGCTATACACCAATACAGAATAAAAAGTAAAAAAAAAAAAAACAGCATAAATACCTCCTAGAAGGGCATTTACTATGCCTATTACTTGGTCTGTGGAATCTTTTTTATTTGGGGAAGTATATTTATACATGTTTCCTATGGTCATGTATGGATGTTAGAGTTGGACTGTGAAGAAGGCTGAGTGCCGAAGAATTGATGCTTTTGAACTGTGGTGTTGGAGAAGACTCTTGAGAGTCCCTTGGACTGCAAGGAGATCCACCCAGTCCATTCTGAAGGAGATCAGCCCTGGGATTTCTTTGGAAGGAATGATGCTAAAGCTGAAACTCCAGTACTTTGGC
>NW_011494877.1:173005-180491 GCF_000754665.1 Bison bison bison | reverse complement strand
AAAGCTGAAACTCCAGTACTTTGGCCACCTCATGCAAAGAGTTGACTCATTGGAAAAGACTCTGATGCTGGGAGGGATTGGGGGCAGGGGGAGAAGGGGACGACAGAGGATGAGATGGCTGGATGGCATCACTGACTCGATGGACGTGAGTCTGAGTGAACTCCGGGAGTTGGTGTTGGACAGGGAGGCCTGGCGTGCTGCGATTCACGGGGTCGCAAAGAGTCGGACACGACTGAGCGACTGATCTGATCTGATCTGACACGCACATAATATATGTATATATGAACATAGATATTTATAGACATTGTGAATATATAAATATATGTATTTTGCAAAGTGAACATATTAGTATAACTACCACCAGGATGGATTATTAGAACAGAAACAATATTACCAAACAATCTCTTAAGCTTCTTGTCCCTTTATAGTCACTGTTTATTCCCCTCCCCAATGACAACAGATTTTGACTTTTAACACATACAATAGATTTGTGTGTTCTGAAATATACATTAATGAAATCATACAAGATGTTTTCTCTTGTGCATGTCTTCTTTAGCTCAACATTATAATTGTTAAGATTTACTCACTTGGCATGTGGCAACAGTTTATTTGCAATTGTATAATATTTTATTTTTTGAATATACCACAATGTATTATTACATATTATTGCTAATAACATTTGGTTTGTTTCTACTTTTGGGTTATTAACATTACTATGAACATTTTATGCATGACTTTTGTAGCATACATACCTTTATGTTGGGCAGTAGAGTATGCTGCCCTACTCTACGCTTAAGAGTAGAATTGCTTGGTCATAAAGGATGCATGTATTCAGTTTTAATAAGTACTGCTAAATGGCTTTCTAAAGTATTCGTGTGAACTTATACAATCATCATAAATTTATAAGATACTCCACATCCAGTCCAATAATTTGTATTGGCATTTGTAAGATTGTGGTCATACTAGTGGATGTGTAGTAGAATCTTATTGCAGTTTTAACTTACATTTTCTGATGATTACTAATGGTGAGGATATTTTCTAATACTTATTAGCTCTTTGATATCTTTTTTTGTGTGTGAAATATCTAGTCAAGTCTATTGCCCATTTTTTCTTATTGAGTTGATTACCTTTTCCATATCTCATAGGAATTTAAGAATATACTCTAGGTATAAATCCTTTGTCAGATTCAAAAATCTCTCAAAATGTTTAATAATGTCTTCTGGAAATCAGAAGTACTTAATTTTAACAAAGTTAAAATTATCATTCTTCATTTATAGTTAATAATTTTTGTCCACATTAGGAAATCTCTTCTTACTCCAAAGACATGAAGCATGCAGATGTTCATATTCTGATTTATATACCACCTAGAATTGAGTGTTGTTATGTCTAATGTGAGGTAGGGGAAAAGATTGGAAATGAATATCAATTTAGTGGAAATGATAACACCATTTTTTTCTCATCGAATAGTGATGGTCTTAAGAAACTGTATATGTCTTTTTCTGGTTTCTCTCTTGTAGTATGCTCATCTATTGTCTATTTTGTATCAATACTACTTATAGGAGCTTTGCTATGTCTTAATATTCTATAGTCTAATTCTTGCAACTTTTTAAAGATTATTGTCACTGTTTATATTTTAATTTTATATTTTATAAAATATATTTTATATATATTTTAGAATCTTTATATTTTAATACACATTTTATAATCAGCTTGTCAATTTTCGTATTAACACTTTCACATAGACACAGGGTATGTTAGGAATTCTATTTTAATTCCATTGACTCTATAGATAAATTGGGTGAGAGCTGATATTTTTATTATATTGGATGATATGGCCTATTTTATCATTAATTCAGTTATGGTTTCATTATTTGAAAAACAGCTTATAGTTTTCCATATAGAGATCTTGTATGTTTTCCTAGGTACATTTGTAGACTTAATGATTTTAGATAACACTGAAAAGTTAAAAGTTAAAAGTTTCACTTTCTAGTTTTTTTTGTTTTTAGAATGTAAAAATAAAATTAATATGCATACAATGATTTTGTACTCACAGAATGAGCTAAATTAAATTATTATAATAATTCTAGTAGTTTTATGTAGATTTTTAATAGATGAAAATGTTTTCAGATAATGATAATTCTACTTTTTCTATTCTATTTTTTAATCTTACTTTATTGGGTTAGCAAAGATCTCTGCTACAATGATAAGTAGAATTAGTGAGCATTCTTATTTTGCAATGCTTTTAATATTTCACCATTAGGAAGATATTTGCTGTTGGTTTTTTGTGCATATATGTTATCAGATTATGAAAGCTTCTGCCATTTCTAGTCTGCCAAAAGCTTTTTTTTTTTTTTAATGCTTAGGTGTTGTATGGAACAGGCAAAGAAACCAGAGATCAAATTGACAGTATCTGTTGGATCATAGAAAAACCAATAGAATTCCAGAAAAACATCTACTTCTGCTTCATTGCGTCTTTGACTATATGGATAACAACAAACTGTGGAAAATTCTTAAAGGGATGGGAATATCAGATTACTTTACCTGTTTCCTGAGAAACCTGTATGCAGGTCAGGAAGTAACAGTTAGAACTGGACATGGAACAATGGACTGGATCAAAATTGGGAAAGAGTACGTCAAGGCTGTATATTATCACCCTACTTATTTAACTCATATGCAGAGTACATCATATGAAAGGCCAGGATGGATGAAGCACAATTTGGAATCAAATTACTGGAAGACAAACATCAATAACCTCAAATATGCAGATGACACCACCCTTATGGCAGAAAGTGAAAACGAACTCAAGAGCCTCTTAACGAAAGTGAAAAAGGAGAGTGAAAAAGCTGACTTAAAACTAAACATTCAAAAAATGAAGATCATGACATTTGGTCCCATTACTTCATGGCAAATAGATGGGGAAACAATGGAAACAGTGAGAGACTTTATTTTCTTGGGCTCCAAAATCACTGTAGATGGTGACTGCAGCCATGAAATTAAAAGATACTTGCTCCTTGGAAGAAAAGCTATGACCAACCTAGATAGCATCTCAAAAAGCGGAGACATTACTTTGCCACAAAGGTCTATTTAATCAAAGCTATGGTTTTTCCAGTAGTCATGTATGGATGTGAGAGTTGGACCATAAAGAAAGCTGAGCACTGAAGAGTTAATGCTTTTGAACTGTGGTATTGGAGAAGACTCTTGAGAGTCCCTTGGACTGCGAGATCAAACCAGTCCATCCTAAAGGAAATCAGTCCTAAATATTCATTGGAAGCAATGATGCTGAAGCTGAAACTCCAATACTTTGGGCACGTGATGTGAAGAATTGACTCATTGGAAAAGAGCCTGATGCTGGGAAAGGTTGAAGGCAGGAGGAGAAGGGGATGGCAGCGAATGAGATGATTGGATGGCATCACCAATTCAGTGGACATGAGTTTGAGCAAGCTTGGGATGATGGTGAAGGGCAGGGAAGCCTGGCAAGTTGCAGTCCATGGGGATGCAAAGAGTTAGACATGACTAGCAACTGAAGAGCAACCCAAATGCTGAGAAAATCTTATGATTTTTCTCCTTATTCTGAAGATGTGGTGTATCATAATGATTCTTCCTCAAACGTTTGACAATCATACAGTTATAGAATAAATGATACGCTTTTTTTTCCCCTAACATTTTGGGTTTGATGGCATCCGGTCCTATCACTTCATGGCAAATAGATGGGGGAAATTTGTAAACAGTGTCAGATTTCATTTTCTTGGGCTCCAACATCAATGCAGACAGTGACTGCACCCAGAAATTAAAGATGCTTCAGTTCAGTCAGTTCAGTCACTCAGTCATGTCTGGCCACCTGGTATGAGGGCTACTCATATTAGCAAGAGTCCGAAATGCAGTACTTGGGTGCAATCTCAAAAATGACAGAATGATCTCTGTTCATTTCCAAAGCAAACCATTCATTATCATAGTAATCCAAGTCTATGCCCCAACCACTAATGCTGAAAAAGCTGAAGTTGAATGGTTCTATGAAGAAAATATGCTTACTCCTTGGAATAGTTATGACAAACCTAGACTGTATTGAAAAGTAGAGACATCACTTTCCTGACAAGGGTCTGAATAGTCAAAGCTTTGGTTTTTCCAGTAGTCATAGATGGATGTGAGAGCTGCACCATAAAGAAGGCTGAGCATTGAGGAACTGATGCTTTTGAACTGTGGTGTTGGAGAAGACTCCTGAGAGTGTCTTGGACTGTAAGGAGATCAAACCAGTCAATCGTAAAGGAAAGCAGCCCTGAATATTCTTTTGAAGGACTGATACTGAAGCTGAAGCTCCAATACTTTAGCCATCTGATGCGAAGAACTGACTCATTAGAAAAGACCTGGATGCTGGGAAAGATTAAAGGCAAGAGGAGAGGGGATGACAGAAGAGGAGATGGTTGGATGGCATCACCGACTCAACTGGACATGAGTTTGAGTAAACTCCAGTAGTTGGTGTTGGACAGGGAGGCCTGGCACCCTGCAGTTCATGGGATCACAAAGAGTTGGACACGACTTTGCAATTGAATAACAGAAATATTTTATATAAGGCATTTAACATTTACTTTTTGTAAGAGCTATTGGACTATTTTGTCATTGAAATTTTCCTTTCCTTTAAGGTCCTTGTCTAGCTTTGGTGTCAGCAAACCATAGAGGGACTTCCCTAGTGGTCCAATGGCTAAGAATCTGCTTTGCAATGCATGAGATGTAGGTTCAATCCCTTGTCAGGGAACTAGGATCCCACATGTTTCAGGGCAACTAAGCCCATGTGCTATAACTAGAGAGTTTGTACATGTCACCAAAAGCTCCCAAATGCCAAAGACCTTGTGCAGCTGAATAAATAAATGTTATATTAACAAAGAAACCATAGAATAAGTTATCTGGTAAGTATATCTTTTTATTTTCTTTGAAATTTGTTATTTAAAATACATAATTAAATTAATATTATATTTTACTTCTATGCTTAGAAGAATTCACCAGCAAGCCATATGAGCCTGGAGTTATGTTTGTGTGTACAAAGTTGCATTTTTCAAGCATTTCATCCATTTCATTAAAAATTTTCAAATTTACTGGCTTGGGGTTATTCATAAGAACCACTTATTATTTTTTAAAAGTCTGTAAAAACTATAGAACCTATTGTATGTTTATCTTTTGTTCCTGATAATGGTAGTTTATACCTTGCCTTGCTTTTGTTTTTTCTTGATTGATCTTGCTAAGTACTTATCACTTCTATTAGTCTTAAAAAGGAAGAAAAAACGTTGTTTCTCTTGATTCTTCCCCATTGTTCTTAAAAAATTCATTGACTTGTGTTCTTCTTCCTCTTTTTTGCTTTTTTACTGAATTTTGCCTTTTTTTTTTCCCCTCCAAGCTCTTTGAGATTGATACCTAGATAACGCATTTTCTCCATTACATATGTGTTTAAGGACTTACTAAATTTGCATTTAAGCTTAGCTCTGAATTCACCCCCTGAAATCTGATTAGTTATATTTTTACTTTCATTCAGTTTAAAGTATTTTTAAATTTCCTTTAGGATTTCTATTTTGACCCTTGTGTTAAGTAGGAATATATTAGCTGATTTACAAACATATGAGGATTTTCTGGTTACTTTTGTTTTTATTTCTAGTTTAATTCCACTGTTTCTGGAGAATACACTATGTATAATTTCAATACTTTAAAATTTGTTGAGACTTGCATTATAGTTCCACATATGGTCAATTTTGGTAAATGTTCAGTTTACACTTGAAACAACGTGTTTCATGCAGGTATTGGATGCAGGATTCTCTGCATATCAATTAGGTGAAAGTGAAAGTTGCTCAGTTGTGTCCAACTCTTTGTGACCCCATGGACTATACAGTCCATGGAATTCTCCAGTCCAGAATACTGGAGTGGGTAGCCCTTCCCTTCTCCAGGGGATCTTCCCAACCCAGGGATCAAATCCAGGTATCCCGCATTGCAGGTGGATTCTTCACCAGCTGAGCTGCTTGACTGTGTGGATCACAACAAATTGTGGAAAATTCTTGAAGAGATGGGAATACCAGTCCACCTTACCTACTTCCTGAGAAATCTGTATGCAAGTCAAAAAGCAACAGTTAGAACCAGACATGGAACAAAAGAATGGTTCCAAATTGGGAAAGGATTTCATCAAGGCTTACTTACTTACTTACTTACTTACATTGTCATCTTACTTACTTAACCTATATGCAGAGTACATCATGAGAAACGCTGGGCTGGATGAAGCATAAGCTGGAAACAAGATTGCCAGGAGAAATATCAATAACCTCAGATATGCAGATGACACCACCTTATGGCAGAAAGCAAAAAGGAACTGAAGAGCCTCTTGATGAAAGTGAAAGAAGAGAATGAAAAAGCTGGCTTAAAACTCAATATTCAGGAGGAGGAGCCAAGATGGCGGAGAAGTAGGACAGGGAGAACACTTTCTCCCCCACAAATTCATCAAAAGAGCATTTAAACGTCGAGTAAATTCCACAAAACAACTTCTGAATGCCGGCAGAGGACATCAGGCACCCAGAAAAGCAATCCAACTCTTCGAAAGGAGGTAGGAAAAAATATAAAAGACAAAAAAAGAGACAAAAGAGGGAGGGACGGAGTTCCGTCCCGGGAAGGGAGTCTTAAAAAGAGAGAAGTTTCCAAACACCAGGAAACCTTCTCACTGCCGAATCTGTGCTGAGCTTTGGAAGCACAGAGGGCAACATAACAGGAAGAAAAATAAATAAACAATTAAAACTCGAAGATTGCGAGTCCTACGGTAACTCCCCCAGCGGAGAAGCAGCGCAGAAGCCTGCACGCGCCATTAACAAGCGGGGGCTGGGCAGGGAGGCGCAGCGCGGGCTGCATCGCTTAGAGAAAGAATCTGGCCTGAATACCCTGAGCACTATCTGAGCGAAATAATTTGGGCTAGCAAACCAGACTGTGGGATATCTACCACGCGAAAAGCCAGCCCCAACCTAAGACACCGCCAGGCCCGCGCACGGAACAAAGAATTGAACAGAGATAGCCGGCTGCAGACCTTCCCCCTCCGGTGACAGGCAGCCAGAGCCGGAAGGGGGCAATCGCAGCCCCAGAGAGACATTATCTATAAAACTGTAAGCAGGCTTCTTTGCTAACTAAAACTTCTTGGGGGTCTGGACGGTTAACATCTGCCTAAGAAGGTGCGCCGGTTTTACGCCCAGATAACCGAGTGGCGGGGAGGCGATAAGTCGCAGCATTGGCGCTCGCCAAACACCTCATCACTTGAGCTGCTCGGACCTGGGAAGAGCACAATACTCAGGCCCAACTGAGTCTGCGCCTCTGAGGACTACCCGAGTGTCTGAACCTGAGCGGCTTGGACCTGGGAGGTACATGCAACCCAGGGCCAGCCTCGGATTGTTCCCGGCGGAACAACCTAGAGCCCGAGCAGTGTGGGCAGGGAGGCTACACGCACCGTGAGCGGGGGCAGACCCAGTGTGGC
>NW_011494877.1:171206-172794 GCF_000754665.1 Bison bison bison | reverse complement strand
TAATCACCCAAGTCCAAGTAACAGAGAATCCCAAACAGGATAAACCCAAGGCGAAACACCCCAAGACACATATTAATCAAATTAACAAAGATCAAACACAAAGAACAAATATTAAAAGCAGCAAGGGAAAAACAACAAATAACACACAAGGGAATTCCATAAGGATAACAGCTGATCTTTCAATAGAAACTCTTCAAGCCAGGAGGGAATGGCAAGACATACTTAAAATGATGAAAGAAAATAACCTACAGCCCAGATTATTGTACCCAGCAAGGATCTCATTCAAGTATGAAGAAGAAATCAAAAGCTTCTCAGACAAGCAAAAGCTGAGAGAATTCTGCACCACCAAACCAGCTCTACAACAAATACTAAAGGATATTCTCTAGACAGGAAACACAAAAATGGTGTATAAACTCGAACCCCAAACAATAAAGTAAATGGCAACGGGATCATACTTATCAGTAATTACCTTAAACGTAAATGGGTTGAATGCCCCAACCAAAAGACAAAGACTGGCTGAATGGATACAAAAACAAGACCCCTACATATGTTGTCTACAGGAGACCCACCTCAAAACAGGGGACACATACAGACTGAAAGTGAAGGGCTGGAAAAAGATTTTCCATGCAAATTGGGACCAAAAGAAAGCAGGAGTAGCAATACTCATATCAGATAAAATAGACTTTAAAACAAAGGCTGTGAAAAGAGACAAAGAAGGTCACTACATAATGATCAAAGGATCAATCCAAGAAGAAGATATAACAATTATAAATATATATGCACCCAACACGGGAGCACCACAGTATGTAAGACAAATGCTAACAAATATGAAAGGAGAAATTAACAATAACACAATAATAGTGGGAGACTTTAATACCCCACTCACACCTATGGATAGATCAACTAAACAGAAAATTAACAAGGAAACACAAACTTTAAACGATACAATAGACCAGTTAGACCTAATTGATATCTATAGGACATTTCATCCCAAAACAATGAATTTCACCTTTTTCTCAAGCGCACATGGAACCTTCTCCAGGATAGATCACATCCTGGGCCATAAATCTAGCCTTGGTAAATTCAAAAAAATAGAAATCATTCCAAGCATCTTTTCTGACCAAAATGCAGTAAGATTAGATCTCAATTACAGGAGAAAAACTATTAAAAATTCCAACATATGGAGGCTGAACAACACACTGCTGAATAACCAACAAATCACAGAAGAAATCAAAAAAGAAATCAAAATTTGCATAGAAACGAATGAAAATGAAAACACAACAACCCAAAACCTGTGGGACACAGTAAAAGCAGTCCTAAGGGGAAAGTTCATAGCAATACAGGCACACCTCAAGAAACAAGAAAAAAGTCAAATAAATAACCTAACTCTACACCTAAAGCAACTAGAAAAGGAAGAAATGAAGAACCCCAGGGTTAGTAGAAGGAAAGAAATCTTAAAAATTAGAGCAGAAATAAATGCAAAAGAAACAAAAGAGACCATAGCAAAAATCAACAAAGCCAAAAGCTGGTTCTTTGAAAGGATAAATAAAATTGACAAACCATTAGCCAGACTCATCAAGAAACAAAG
>NW_011494877.1:169712-170820 GCF_000754665.1 Bison bison bison | reverse complement strand
TACCAAAAATTTAGAGAAGAGCTAACACCTATCCTGCTCAAACTCTTCCAGAAAATTGCAGAGGAAGGTAAACTTCCAAACTCATTCTATGAGGCCACCATCACCCTAATACCAAAACCTGACAAAGATCCCACAAAAAAAGAAAACTACAGGCCAATATCACTGATGAACATAGATGCAAAAATCCTAAACAAAATTCTAGCAATCAGAATCCAACAACACATTAAAAAGATCATACACCATGACCAAGTGGGCTTTATCCCAGGGATGCAAGGATTCTTCAATATCCGCAAATCAATCAATGTAATACACCACATTAACAAATTGAAAAACAAAAACCATATGATTATCTCAATAGATGCAGAGAAAGCCTTTGACAAAATTCAACACCCATTTATGATAAAAACTCTCCAGAAAGCAGGAATAGAAGGAACATACCTCAACATAATAAAAGCTATATATGACAAACCTACAGCAAACATTATCCTCAATGGTGAAAAATTGAAAGCATTTCCTCTAAAGTCAGGAACAAGACAAGGGTGCCCACTTTCACCACTACTATTCAACATAGTTTTGGAAGTTTTGGCTACAGCAATCAGAGCAGAAAAAGAAATAAAAGGAATCCAAATTGGAAAAGAAGAAGTAAAACTCTCACTATTTGCAGATGACATGATCCTCTACATAGAAAACCCTAAAGACTCCACCAGAAAATTACTAGAACTAATCAATGATTATAGTAAAGTTGCAGGATATAAAATCAACACACAGAAATCCCTTGCATTCCTATACACTAATAATGAGAAAACAGAAAGAGATATTAAGGAAACAATTCCATTCACCATTGCAACGGAAAGAATAAAATACTTAGGAATGATCTACCTAAAGAAACTAAAGACCTATATATAGAAAACTATAAAACACTGGTGAAAGAAATCAAAGAGGACACTAATAGATGGAGAAATATACCATGTTCATGGATTGGAAGAATCAATATAGTGAAAATGAGTATACTACCCAAAGCAATTTATAGATTCAATGCAATCCCTATCAAGCTACCAACAGTATTCTTCACAGAGCTATAACAAATAATTTCACAATTTGTATGGAA
>NW_011494877.1:161921-169612 GCF_000754665.1 Bison bison bison | reverse complement strand
GAAACTAGAACACTTTCTAACACCATATACAAAAATAAACTCAAAATGGATTAAAGATCTCAATGTAAGACCAGAAACTATAAAACTCCTAGAGGAGAACATAGGCAAAACACTCTCTGACATACATCACAGCAGGATCCTCTATGACCCACCTCCCAGAATATTGGAAATAAAAGCAAAAATAAACAAATGGGACCTAATTAAACTTAAAAGCTTCTGCACATCAAAGGAAACTATTAGCAAGGTGAAAAGACAATAAAGAAAAAAAAAAAAACTCAATATTCAAAAAAACTAAAATCATGGCATCCAGTCCCATCACTTCATGGCAAATAGATAGGGGAACATCAGAAACAGACTTTATTTTCTTGGGCTCCAAAATCACTGCAGATAGTGACTGCAGCCATGAAATTAAAAGACACTTGCTCCATGGAAGAAAATCTATGACAAACCCAGACAGCATATTAAAAGCTGACATTGCCCATAAAGGTACATCTAGTCAAAGCTATGGTTTTCCAGTACTCATGTATGGATGTGAGAGTTGGACCATAAAGGAAGCTGAGCACTGAAGAATTGATGATTTTGAACTGTGGTGTTGGAGAAGACTCTTGAGAGTCCCTTGAACTGCAAGGAGATCAAACTAATCAATCCTAAAGGAAATCAGTCCTAAATATTCATTAGAAGGACTGATGCTGAACTGAAGCTCCAATACTTTGGCCACCTGATGCAAAAAACAGACTCATTGAAAAAGACCCTGATTCTGGGAAAGATTGAGGGCAGGAGGAAAAGGGGCCGACAGAGGATGAGATGGTTGGATGGCATCACAGACTCGATAGACATGAGTTTGAGCAAGCTCCAGGAGATTGTTATGGACAGGGAATCCTGGTGTGCTCTAGCCCAAGGGGTTGCAAAGAGTCTGATACAACTGAGCAACTGAACTGAACTGAACTAAATCTTTGTTGTCTCCTATTTCAATCATATTCTCTCTATATCTGTCAAAATATTTTTAGTTTCCTAGTTGCTATCTTTCTCTCCTTCAATGCCCCTTAATAGGTATTCAGTTTTGTCTTTTTTTCCTTGATTAGTTTCTCATTTCAGTTTTTTTTTCCCCTGAAATTATCTTTTTCATCTTTTACTTCTCTATTTACCTATATTCAACTGACTCTCACTTCATTCCTTCCCTTTTAAAATTTCCATTTCTGTTCTAAGTTTTTTCAAAATATCTGTAAATACTTGTGTTGATATTTTAATACAGTTTAGAGCGCTGTGTAATTTCCTTTTCCATCACAATTTTTTCTTTCCGGTGTTTTTTTTGAGGGGAGGGGCAGAATGGAGTTTTCATTACCTTATCATTCTTATTCTCCTTTTATGTTTTATTTTGGTACTAATTTTCAATAGATGAAGACTGTTTATAAATTTTTCCATGGAGAGGACTGGTGGTTTGATATATCATAAGATTCATAGTCTAAGGTCTGACAAAACATTTCTGACAAAATGTGGTCGACTGGAGAAGGGTATGGCAAACTGCTTCAGCATTCTCACCTTGAGAACCTCATGAACTGTATAAAAAGGCCAAAAGATATAACAGTGAAAGATGAACTCCCCAGGTCAGTACGTGTCCAGTATGCTACTGGAGAAGAGCAGAGAAATAGCTTCAGAAGGAATGAAAAGGCTGAGCCAAAGCAGAAACAGTGCCCAGTTGTGAATGTGTATGGTGGTGAAAGTAAAGTCTACTGCTGTAAAGAACAGTATTGCATAGGAACCTGGAATGTTAAGTCCATGATTCAACAAAAGGAACAAGTCAAGTGAACCTGGAGTAATAGGCAAGTTTGGCCTTGGAGTACAAAATGAAGCAGGGTAAAGGCTGACAGTTTTGCCAAGAAAACACACTGGTCATAGCAAAACCCCTCTTCCAACAACACAAAAGATGACTCTATACATGGACATCACCAGATGGTCAATACCAAAATCAGACTGATTATATTCTTTGCAGCTGAAGATGGAGAAGCTCTATACAGTCAACAAAAACAAGACAGAGAGCTGACTGTGGATCAGACCGTGAACTCCTTATTGCAGAATTCAGACTTGAATTGAAGGAAGTAGGAAATAGAGAAAACCACTAGGCTTTTCATGTATGATCTAAATCAAATCCCATGCGATTATACAGTGGAAGTGACAAATAAATTCGAGGGGAAAGGTCTGATAGACAGAGTGCCCAAACACCTGTGCATGGAGGTTTGTAACACTGTACAGGAGGTAGTGATCAAAGCCATCTCCAAGAAAAAGAAATTCATAAAGGCAAATGGTTGTCTGAAGAGGACTTACAAATAACTACAAAAAGAAGAGGAATGAAAGGCAAAGGAGAAAAGGAAAGATATACCCATCTGAATATAGAGATCCAAAGAAGAGCAAGGAGAGATAAGAAAGTCTTCCTAAGTGACTGATGCAAAGAAATAGAGGGAAGCTACAGAATGAGAAAGACTAGAGAGCTCTTCAAGTAAATTAGAGATAACAAAGGAAAATTTCAAGCAAAGATAGGTGCAATAAAGGACAGAACCAGTATGGACCTAAAATATAAGCTGAAGATACTAAGAAGATGTGGCAAGAATACACAGAAAAACTAAACAAAAAAGATCTTAATGATCCAGATAACCACGACGGTGTGATCACTCACCTGGAACCAGACATCCTAGAGTGCAAAGTGTGCCTTAGGAAACATCACTATGAACACAACTAGTGGAGGTGATGGGAATTCAGCTGAGCTATTTCAAATCCTAAAAGATGATGCTGTGAAAGTGCTGCACTCAATATGCCAGCAAATTTAGAAAACTCATCAGTGGCCACAGGATTGGAAAAGGTCAGTTTTCATTCTAATCCCAAAGAAGGGAAACACCAAAAAATGTTCAAACTACTGCAGAATTGTATTCAATTCACATGACAGCAAAGTAATCCTCAAAATCTTCCAAGCTAGGCTTCAACAGTATGTGAATCGATAACTTCCAAATGTACACACTGGATTAGAAAAGGCAATGGAACTAGAGATCAAATTGCCAACATCCATTTGCTCATAGAAAAAGCAAGGAAATTCCAGAAGAACATCCACCTCTGGTTTACTGACTACCCTAAAGTTTTTGACTGTGGATCACACAAAAAATGGAAAATTCTTCAAGAGATGGGAATACCAGATCTCTTTATCTGCTTCCTGGAAATCAGTATGCAGGTCATGAAGCAACAGTTAGAACCAATAATGGAACAACAGACTAGTTCAAAATTGGGAAATGAGTACATCAAGGCTATATATTGTCACCCTGCTTATTTATGCAGAATACATCATGTAAAATGCTGGGCTGTATGAAGCACAAGCTGAAATCAAGATTTCCAGGAGAAATATCAACAACCTTAGATGTGCAGATGACACCACCCTTATGGCAGAAAGTGAAAAGGAACTGAAGAGTCTCTTGATGAAAGTGAAAGAGGAGAGTGAAAAATCTGGCTGAAAACTCAACATTCAAAAAATGAAGATCACGGCATTCAGTTCCATCACTTCATGACAAATAGATGTGGAAACAAAGGAAACAGTGAGAGACTTTATTTTCTTGGGTTCCAAAATCCCTGCAGATGGTTACTTCAGCCATGAAATTAAAAGACGCTTGCTCCTTGGAAGAAAATCTATGACAAGCCTAGACAATGTATTAAAAAGCAGAGACATTACTTTGCTGACAAAGGTCCATATAGTCAAATGTGTGTTTTTTCCAGTGTTCATGTATGGATGTGAGGGTTGGACCATAAAGATGGCTGGGCATTTAAAAAGTGATGCTTTCTAACTGTGGTACTGGAGAGGACTCTTGAGAGTCCCCTGGACTGCAAGGAGAACTAACCAGTCAATCCTAAAGGAAATCAACCCTGAATATTTATTCACTGGAAGGACTGATGCTAAAGCTGAAACTCCAATACTTTGGCCACCTGATGTGAAGACCTGCTTCATTGGAAAAGACCCCGATGCTGGAGAAGATTGAAGGCAGGAGGAGAAGGGGCTGGCAGAGGATGAGATGGTTGGATGGAATCACAGACTCGATGGACATGAGTTTGAGCAAGCTTCTGGAGATGATGAAGGACAGGGAAGCCTGGCATGCTGCAGTCCATAGGGTCACAAAGAGTCAGACATGGTTGAGTGACTGAACAATAGCAATAAGTTTAAGGTCATCCACTTCTGCTATTACAGTAAAGTAGAGTTCTTTATGGGCTTCTCTGGTGGCTCAAACAGTAAAGAATCTGCCTGCAATGCAGGAGACCTGGATTCAATCCTTGGGTTGGGAAGAATCCCCAGAGGAGGTAATGGCAACACACTCTAGTTTTCTTGCCTGGAGAATCCCCATGGATAGAGGAGCCTGACAGGCTAGGGTTCATAGGGACACAAAGAGTTGGACATGATTGAGCGACTAAACACTGTCCAGCACATAGTTCTTTATCAATAGTCTTTGCTTTGTGGGGATGGGTTTTGGAGGAAAGAAGCATGTGTCCTTTAATGTTAAATTCCTTGATATATTTTGTTTTATGAGATATTTTATTTTCTCTTCTTTTTCCCTCATTTACCAAGTACTCTTCAAAGCTTCTGCTCCCTTTTTCACCCTCTTCTTGTACAAAGTGTTACCCTTTCAGGACAGGATCCTCAAGTCTCAGATGAAGTTTATGAGTCTTTCCCCTGTAATTTTATTTGAGTTCCTACTGCTTTCACACTTAGGGAGGACTTTCTCTTTATAAAGACTGACTTACTGCAGTTTCAGATCTGATATTATTTCCATTCTCCACTGTTATGCGCATTTGTGTATGAGTGTGAGTTGCACCTGCCTTAGCGCAGCAGCAGCTTGGGAGAAAGCTCACCAGGGTTTGGGGTTTATTTTCCTACTTGCAGTTGATTTGAAACTTCTGAATTTCTTTATTATATTAATTAATGAGAGAATACAATTGTTTTGTTATTATTGATAATTTTCTTGAGGGGATATAATAGGAGATTCAGATTTACACCACATGCATTGCCTTGGTTACCTAGAAACCTAGCTGTTACTTTTCTTAGCACCTTAACGTTATCAATCTGTTTTCTTGTTTCCCGTATTTGTTTATAACAGTCAATTTTTAGTCTTTAATGTTGCTCCTTTGAAAGTAATGTGTTCTTTTATTTTTAATACTTTCAAAATTTTCTTTGTCTTTTTCTTCCAGAAATTTTACTCTGAATGTCCTAAATGTTATTTTCTTTTTCTTGCTTAGATTTGCAGAGATTCTCCCACATAATGTTTGTTGCCTTTTGTCAGTATAAAACGTTTCTGATCAGTATCGCTTTTTATATTGTTTATTTCCCATTTGCCCTGTTCTCTTTTTCTGGGATTCCAAGTGAATTTATTTGACTTTTCTACCATACTACATATTTTTCTTTTCTCACTTCTGAATTTTCTAACATTTTCTTTTTTGTATTGATCTGGATGTTTTCAGCTGATGTATGTCCCTGTTCACTAATCCTTCCTCTTGCTGTGATTAAATATTGTTTTACTCACCAATGAAGTATAAGTTTTCATTAAATTTTACTTTTTAGCTTTAGAATTTCCATTCGATCCTTTTTTAAAAAAAATAGCTTTCCTGTGGCAATATATTTTGTTAAGCATATTAAAATAGCTATTTCACAGTGTGTGCTGTGGCTCCCTCCAACACCTAGTCATGTTCATGTTTCTTCCTTTTTCTTTCTTTTTCTGGGATTGAGTTGCTAAAGAGAAGGTAAGACTGGGAAGGAGTCTGGATGGGGGGGTCCAGATCATTTCCAATTAGCATAATTAGTTATACTTTGTTATATGATATGCTTAAATATACCATTTTGCTGTTTGTTTTCTATTTGGCTGATATTTTCTTAGTTATAATATATGACCCTAACAGGATACTTTCATTTCATCCTTCTCACTCTCCTATCCTTGGTGTTATTTTAATCATTCATTTTACTGTTACATATGTTACAGACCCATGAATATACTGCTTTACATAGTCACTGACTTTTAATGAAAATTTTAAAATGACTAAAAAAAGAGAATTTTATATGTAACTTATATTTGCCATTTTAGAGCTTTTCTTTCTTCCTACCTTCTTTCCTACCTCTCTTCCTTTTTAAGTTTCTTTTGGCTTTGTGGCATATGGGATCTTTGTTCCCCAACTGGAGTTTGAACCAGCACCCCCTGCATTGGAAACACAGCATCTTAACCACTGAACCATCAGAGAAGTCCCTTTTCTTCTTTTCTTCTTTCCTCCTTCCCTCCCTCCCTTCCTTCCTTTCTTCCTTCCTTCATTTCTTTCTCCGTTCCTTCCTTCCTATCTACGTACCTAGATCCAAGTTCCCCTATAGTGTCTTTTTCTTTCTGTATGAAGAATGCTTTTTTATGTTTCTATTAGCAAATGACATGAAGGCTTAATTGTTAACTAGTTCTTGTTAATATGACATCTTATACCTGATGAGTCAGTTTGTTTTGTCAGGACGGCAGGTGGAGAAGAGTCTAGGAGATGAAGCAGTGCATTGAGAAGGCATACCTCAGCAGAAAAGTACTGCAGAGACTGCTAGGAGAAAATATACTTTCTGCATGTAACAGTAAATATATTTTCACTTTTTGAAAGTTAGACAAATGAGAATGGCAAGAGATAAAAACTAAAAGTGATTCTAGAGAAAGTTTGCTATAAATTGTCACAGTGAATATATCTTCATTTCTTTGCTTTTCCTTTAGACCCCAATCTGTAGATTTCATATTAGCATGCTTCAGGATTCCAAATCAAACTTACAATTCAGTTCTTCGCATGATAATTTGTATAATGTTCAATGAATATCTGATGAACGGACACATGAATAAATGGGTCAGACTTGAAGACTCTAGAAAAAGCTCCTTTCCTTCCTGTTCAGGCAAAATACAAAGGATCTGAATGAAAAAAAGTCCCCTCCCCTCCGCCTTTTTTTTTTTTCTCTTGTCAAAGGAGGAAGAAGGGAAAGGTTGAGATTATGGATACATGGTAGGTAGTAGAGTCTGAATGAAAAAGAGGGCTCTCTAGGGCTCTTCAAGCATTATTGCCCTACATTGATTTCTGAAATTTTGAAAATGCAATTCATCTTTCAAAAATCAACTATTCGTATAGCAAAACACATAACTTAGAGAAGGCAACTAACAAAAATTTAGTTGCCATATTGTAAGATTGGGAGAGAAGTTGATAGATACAAATTTAGCAATTTAAATAGAACCTAATAAAAAGAATCAATTTAAACTGTCACTGAATATAAAACTATTTGCCCTTTTTTGAAAAGTAAGCCAAAAAGAATCAAAAACAATGTAAAGAACTCACATATAAAACTCCCTGTAAATGATAATAGTGAAGGTTTCTTTTATATTTTTATTTATGTGACTTTCTTATCAGATTAATTTGCTTAAAGCAGTATTTTGTAGAGCTTGGTTTTTCTCTGCTGGGTTCTCGCACCCTAATACCAAAACCTGACAAAGATCCCACAAAAAAAGAAAACTACAGGCCAATATCACTGATGAACATAGATGCAAAAATCCTTAAAAAATTCTAGCAATCAGAATCCAACAGCACATTAAAAAGATCATACACCATGACCAAGTGGGCTTTATCCCAGGGATGCAAGGATTCTTCAATATCCGCAAATCAATCAATGT
>NW_011494877.1:161713-161821 GCF_000754665.1 Bison bison bison | reverse complement strand
CAAATTGAAAAACAAAACCCATATGATTATCTCAATAGATGCAGAGAAAGCCTTTGACAAAATTCAACATCCATTTATGATAAGAACTCTCCAGAAAGCAGGAATAGA